>NC_087085.1:35512990-35818119 GCF_036172545.1 Culicoides brevitarsis | reverse complement strand
AGGTGCATATTCTAATTTTTTGTTAATATTAATTTTTATTAGATATATTTTTTTAAATAGTTTATTTGTAATACTTTTCAACTATTTTGTATGGTTTTTTATAAATATTATTATAGTAGGGATACATGTTAGTGCGACGTCGAAAATTAACTTAAAATAAACAAAAAGAAGAAAAATATGTGTGTTAATGTTAATAAAAATAAAATGTTTTGTTTAAAAATGTTTTTAAAAAAAATTACTTACTCACAAAAAAATAAAAAAAAAATACTTACGAAACCAATAAAAAAATTTAAAGCTGGATGGTTATGAAGTATGTTTAAAAAAATAAGAAAATCCATGCAAATAATGAGTTTTTCTCACAGAAAATTCCTGTCACGCGAGGTAAACCAAGGCTTACAGCGAGGTGATTGGCTTTTAAAGTAGGTAAAGTAACACATGTGGTGCTTCGTGCATATTTTATCACGTTAAAATGCATCTTCGTGTTAACACTTGAAAACTTTTTTGAAGTATTTTCTTTCGTTCCCGAGAGTTTTTATTTCAATTCGTTATAAAAAAAAATTATATATTTTTTTTTTCTTTATTTTTAAGTGTCATCAAGCATAAATTTTGTTTTAAAAAAGAATTTTTCACTGAAAAAAATTTTTTTCTGTCATTCATTATTTACACTTTACGAAAGAGAAAAAAGTTTCATTCGTTAAAAGCTAAAAGGGGACAATGACAGCTCTGCTCCAGGACTTTTTTTTATGATAAAAATAATGATAATAAAGCTCATTTGGCGTATATGTTGGTAAATAATACAAGGACATGTTCGTTCATTTACTTAATGTTAAAAACAACAAAATAACGTGTACTCTTTATGCTAATGCAGGGCAGACGAACTTTTTCCATTAAGACATAAAAGGAAGTTGAAGAGGTTGTAGGCAAAAATGTGTCGTCGCAAAGCTCGCATGACAGATGACGTCGTTTTTAGACGAAACAACACTTGAAAATCATCGTAAAAGGAGCAACGCGTTGGTTATATTGACCGGAAAATGTTGAATCCGTGTGGTAATTAAGACTTTTTAACGATGACGCGCGACATAAGTAGAACAAACTCTTAATTTATGAAGAAAACTCATTAACATTCTTGTTACATGTTTAAATAAATATAAATGTGAACATTTAAAGCAAAAAAAAAAATAAAAATAAAGGAACATGCTTCAAGGAAAATTACACACGCAAACATATAAGGCGAAAATCTTTTAATGTTTATTTAAATATTAAAGGAAAATAAAACATTTACAATGTATATATTATTTTTATAATTTTACGCTTACATGCTTAAAATATAATTTATTTATATATAATTTTAAATTATAACTTAATAAGATTATTTTTTATTTAAATTAAAATAATTAAGGAAATTAAGCTCAATTTATTTATTTTTTTTAACATGCGATTTTATGACAAAAATAATTAATATTTAATTAATTAATTAATTAAATTAATAATAATAAATAACTTAATTAATTATTATAATTATACAAACAAAACAAAAATTTAATTATAAATTAATTAAAATTAAAAAATAATAATAATAAATAATTTAAAAAAAAATTATTCGGGGAATGCATTTTCAACTGATTTTTTTTTTCTATATAATTTTTGGTCATTATAATATATTTTTTTTATATATCATACAATAGGTATATATTCAAAAGCAAACAAAAAAAATCTAACTTGCAATTTTTTTTTTATAATTAATTATTTTTTAAATTATTATTTTTTATTAAAAAAAAAATAAGACACTCGATCAAACTGGGGTTATTTTCAAGGACAACGATTGACTACTGATATCATTAATATTATTACTAATGTTATTTAGTAAATGAAGGTAATTACCAGGATTGTGTGATTTTGGCACGCCTTGAATGTCGTCGCTGAACGAAACGCTTTTCTCGAACGACACAGATTTATCTGAAACGGAAAAAAATTAATCATTAAATATGTACCTTAATTTTTATTGTTTTTATCGAGACAATTGAACCCCTTTTATTATGTTTAACTAAAATATTCTGGTTCATTATCGTGATAAGAAATTTTTTTTTGTTGTTCAAAATACGTGACTGGCTCCTTTTAGACTTTGTTTTTCCATTTGATTGCGTTTTTATTGTTTGTTTAATTTTTTGTGGGTACGCACGTGTCTCATTAAAGGTCAAGATTTTCATGGAGGCGTCTGGTAATTTACTTAAAATTAATTTTCATGCATTTTTTGAGGTGATAAAAAATTTGAAAAAGCATTTTTTGATGGTTTTTTGTGTAATTTGTGAAAAAAAAAATAAAAAAAAAATAAAATAGGAGGAAAATTGTATTTTTTATAACAATATTGACAGCTATTGAGACGATAACGAAGACACGGGTCACCGATTGAAGTGTTATCCATAAATTGATAAGATATTTAAAGGATCGTATAACATATGGAAAAAATATTCGGGAGAGAAAAAATAGGTCACGATTGCCTAAAACATGTCAAAAAAGACAAACAAACTACCGAAAGAAGCGAGAAATGAAGACAATAAAAGGATTTACTACTTTTTTCGTCTTTTCATGACATCACGTTTCGGTTATTTGTAATTTGTACCTTTCTCCAATTTTTTTTCTTCTTATTTTTTTTATACAAATAGACAAGGTTTCTCTTTATTTTTCGGATTAAGATCTTATAGCTGTCTGGAAAACTGCTTCTTGTGTATTTATAATATTGGAATCCAAAAAGAGATTTTTTGGCAATGTTACAGGAGCAAAAAAAAAATGTGTGTAGGTAAAAAAAAGATAATCAGATAAAAACATAAAAGAATCATGTGTGTGTGCAAAAATATCTCAAGCAGAAGTGTGTTTGTGTGTCTCTGTGTGTATTTATAATAATTTACAGTGAGAAAAGCAAACAAAATAAGGAAGCAGAAAAGAAAATACGGAATTGGGTGAACAGAACAGATATTTTATTGTTATTGTCTACTATACACAATAACCTACAACAACATCGAATGACTGGTAAATGAGGCTTGTTGTTGTTGTTTTTATTCAGTACAATAAATAAAAAATGGATTTTGCTCTTTTTTTGTGCTGACATACGGTTATATTTATTTTTTTTTTTCGGTAAAGACGGAAATTGGGACGTGATTGAATATTTTTTTTACGGATCTTTAAATTTATTTTAGGGGAGAAGAAAACATGCGTTTTATTGATATTAAATATTATAATTGAAGCAATTTAAGAAAAATATTGAATAATAAAAAAAAATATTTTTTTTAAAGAGGCAAAAAATTTTTAAATTCTCGTAAATATTTTTTTTTATTTAAAAAAATTTAAATAAAATATTTTTTTTATTTAATAAAATTTAAATAAAATATTTTATTAATTTAAAAAAAATTGAAAAAAAAAAATAAAATAAAAATATTTAATAATTATTTTTCAATAAAAAATATATTTAAAAAAAAATCCGTGACTTTTTTTTTTATAAAAATATCACTTACGACATGATGCTTTTCCCAGCTTTGGTGGTTTTTCCCTTACATACAATTCCTCCCCGGTTCCGTTAGCTACGTACATTTAAACATTTTTATACAAAAATAAAATAATTTAACGCTCTTTAATTTTTTTTAAATATTTTTATTATATATTTGTATTACAAAAAGAAAAAAAAATGTAAAACTCGGAGAAAAAATAAAATTTGACACGCAATTAAAATTAAACAAAAGAAATGTCCCGAGACAATTACGTTAATGAACCGAAACTGAATTTTATTATTAAATATAAATATTTAATTGAATATTCTTTTTTCATGACTCGACGGATTTTAATATTCAATAATGTGTAATTAATATTTTTTTTTTAATAATAAAGATTTTGAATAGAAATAAAAAATTAATAAAAATATACCTTCGAATATCATTGACGCAGAACTTGTACTTGAATACTCATCAATATCATCAGATGAAAATCCTTTTGATTTTGTGTCGTGTTGTGTAATGTGTAGTGTTTGTGTGTGTGTTTAGAGTGCGATACATCAATGTTGTGTGCATTTGTTGCAATATTAGTGCGTTTTAATGAGGTGCCAATTAATATTTATTATAATTATTACAATAGGATTGGTGATGATTGTGAAAATTAAGCATGAAATGAGAGGAAAATTAAATTAATTTATTTATTAAGGTTAATTTTTGTTAGATGATATGATATATGATATGATTAAAAAATATTATTAATCAATGTTATTAAAATAAAAATTAATAGAATTAAATTAATGAATGTTATTATTTTTTAGGAATAGTAATAAAATAATTTTGATAATATTTTTTTTTTAATTTTTTCTTATTATATTATATTTATTAATTATACTTTATTTTTTATATTATTAATAATTAATATTTTATTTTTAAAAAAATTTATTAAAAAAATAATTACCTATAAATTATTAAAATTATAAATTTTATATTAAATTAATTATTTTATTTAACTTTAAATAAATTTAAATTTTATTTAAATTAATTAAAAATTTAGTTTAATTAATAAATTTAATTAAAATAAATTAAATTTAAATTTATTTAATTTTATAATTTAAATAAATTTTTAATATTATTTTGATAAAATTAATTAATAATATTAATTCTATGTTTTTAAATATTAATTTTATTATAATTTAATATTCTTTTAAATTTAAATTTTTATTATTTAAAATTTATTTTTTTAGTATTTTTAAGATGAAAAATTTAAATATTTTTTTTAATAATATTAACTAAACTTTTTTTTTTTTAATAATTTTATTTTTTTTTTAAATAATTTAAAATTTTTTTTAAATTTATTTTTTTTTTTTAAATAATTTAATTTAATATTTTTTTATTATCAAAATTATTTTATTTTATTTTTTTAAAATTTTTTTTATAGGAAAATCACATTTATAGAAAGGGAAGGTGCAGTGTGAAAAATGTTTTTTTTTGTATTTCATGTACAAAAATTGATGATTTTTATTTTGTGATGATAACTAAATGTTTTTTTAACTACAAAAAACTACGTGAAACGTTGATTCTATTCTATTCTAAACATTTGCAACATAAAGTTGAACACTTAAAAATGTGAGAAACCTTCTTTTGCAAATAATTACTTTTTTTAAATCTTGACTCTTCTTATCGATTTCAATTACATTACGTTACAAATTGAGTTTAATCTAAACCTGACACAAATCTCAATTATAAACACAAAGAAAGATGTTCATTTGAGAGAGTTTTATTTTTTTTTCAAATCTAATTTAATTCCTTTAATTTAAGTGTCTATTGTGTTCTTCGAAAAAATACGAAAAAATTGAAGAATCAACACATTGAAGGTTGGCACGTTTTTAATGAAAATTATTTTTCAATCTCTGTTTAATCCAATTAAAATTGAATTTGAAAAGTTTTTTAACACGAGTGCATTTGATGTGAATTCTGATAATAATAGCAGTTTTTTTTTTATTATTTTAAAAAATACCTTGCACCCTCAAGAGTCTATTTAAAAGTGTACAAAAGTAGTTTGACCTACTTTTTAATTACTTTTAAATTTTTAATGCGGGAAAAATTGTTTTTCTTTGTTGAAATAACTTTTAATTTTTTTTTTTATACGAAGTAAATAATAATAAAAATTTCGTAAAACCAAAAATTAAACAAAATTTTTGCTCAAACATCGAAAAATAAACAAAAATGTTCACTTACCGGTTCGATATTGCTGATTTGGTGCAGTTGCCAAGTAATTTTGAGCTACTTGCGGATTTTGTGTTAGTGCTTTCTGAACTAGGCCTGTCAAGTTGGCGAGTTGTCGTTCCATGTGTTCGACTCGGATGCGATGAAGATCTTCAGGCCTGAAAGAAAAACAAAAATTTTACATCAATAAACATGACACAAAATCGCTGACTTGGTGAAAAAAGATCACAAAGTTGCATTTTGCATCTGAAATGCACTCAAATGCAATAAATTACAACGAAAATCAGTCAATTTCAAGGTAAATGTAATTCTTTACGAAGGTAGAAAGTAATAATTTTGTCACATTATGTTGCTTAACTCGGCGTAAAATGTGTTGAAATAACTTCCGTTTGAATGTTCTTTGCTCATAAATCCGCTTTTGATGCTCACAAAAAATCAAACATGTGGAAAATTATCGATTTTTCTGTTACTTCAAACCGTTTTGACGATTAACGGAACATTTTAAATCCCATCAAACCCTTCACAAATTTTTTTTTCTGACAGAAATTTTGCTAATTTTATCTTATCTTTATTACTTTGCAAATCGTTTTCAGGTGAAGAGAGCATGAAAAAATACAAACTTTCTTAACTCTTCTTTTTCTACGTTTTTATTTCTATCGTCATCTACGCAAAACACAAAATCACATCTCATCTCATCAAATTAACAAATTCATTCTGTCGAAACGAGTCTTCTTTTTGACGCAAGTTTTTATCATCAACATGTTTCTTTATTCAATTCTGTGGAAGAGAAAAAGGCGGGAACAAAAAAAAGTTGCGGAAATGTATTTTTTTTTACCGCATTTCGAGGAAAAAAATATGGTTCTGAGCAAGGATTGGCGTCTTTTTGGTGAAATTTAGGCATTTACAAGGTAAGTTTATCTAAAATTTATTTAAGAAAATTTTCGAATGTTAACTGGGTATGAAAATTCAAATTTCACACTGGGTTTCAAATTTGAAATTTTATTTGGATGAAAGTTTAAGTGCGAACTGGGTTAGTTTATGTAGTTAAAATTCTCGAAATAAACATATTAACTTTAAAATGTACACTGGGATAAAAATTTAAAATGTGTACTGGGTCAAAATTTTAGTAAAATAAGATTTCTTGTTTCAAAGTCTCCTTTATAAGGAAATTTCAAAGTATACAATGGGCTTACTTCACGAAGAAAAGCTTTTTAAATGGATAAAAAATTCTAAATACGCAATAGGATATAAAATTGAAATGTTTATTGGGTCCAAATTGTGGAAAATGGGAAAAAATAAGATGTACAATGGGTTAACTTAACGTAGGTAAATTTTTCCTACTAAATTAAATGAGTTTAACTTCAAAATGTGCAATAGGATGATAATTTTAAATGTGCATTGGGTCAAAAATTTCAAATTTATATGAGAAAATCTTCAAAATATGAATAATAAGAAATTTTGAATCAGAAAATGTGCACTGGGCCGGAGCTAAATTTTAATTTTTTTCACTTTTGAAAAAAAAATCAGAAAAAAAAATTTTAAATGTGCCTTGGGACAAAAAATACAAATTTTTGCTTCAGGTATGAATTTCAAAATTCATACTGGGTTATGTCACGTGGTTAAAAATTTCCTAATACGCACAGGGACTTTTCTGAATATGCATTGGGTCAAAAACTTCGAATTTCAATAAAACGCACTTCAATAAAATGTGCACTGGGTCAAAAATCGCAATACGATCGTTAAACAATATTTTACCACAAAAAAAGGTAGTTTCATGAAAAAAATAGTTTTTGTTCGCGATGATCATAATGATGTTGTAGAAACGCAGAAGAATTACCTTAATACCACTCTTGACAAAAACTTTTTTGTACTTTAATATTTTTTGTCTGTGCACATCCGCTTCCATCATCATCCATCCCTCCAAACAAAGCTCAAAGTTTATGTGTGGTAATTTGTTATGTATACGTGTGTCGCTTCTCGTGACAATTGACTCCCTTATCTGGTACTTTACATGCAGAGAGACACATTTATTTCATTATTATTCATAGTTTTGTGTGTGCGCGATAAGCAGAGACGATGCGTTGCAAGACGAAAGAAAGAAAGAGAAATGAAAGAATGGAAATGGTGATAAAACTGCTGCTTCTGCTTTCACACAAAGAAACAAAAAAAAAATGATGAAACACGAAGATTTTTCTTTTCTTTTTCAGTTTCTTGTCGTTTGTTGTAACGTTAAGCTCGGAGATAAAAATGCATCAATGTCGGTTGTTGTTTCTGAAGCATTTGTGAGAGGAAAATTTATTTCTTGGAAAATTAAATCTGACAAAAAGTGTCAACAGCATTTTGTGTGTGCCAGAAGAAGATTTCACTTCCGGGCGGGTGTTGCGGAGCAAAATTTAATTTAAATTCACAACGACAACATTTAAAGTGCATCGGGGTGTGATGTGCATTATTTACTTGCACATTCCATTACTTGCTGGCAAATAATACGATAATTTCTCGAAAACGAGACACGAAACAAGGAAACAAGAAAATAATAAATAAAATGTCTCTGTTCAAAACTTTCGCAATAATAAGTGGATGTTTCTCCGCATTGTCGTTGGCGCAACAAACATTTGGTGCTACTAACAGCACTTCTGGACCTACGACAACGACACTTGCCTCCATTCTTGCACAAAATATTTCCTTTGCACCCTCGAACGTGTCGCCGATCACTTTTCAGCATACGGATGCCGTGACGACGCATCATCCGCATTTTCACGCGACTCACGCGCCAAATGACGCCATTTTATTCGGGAACGAAGTCAAGTCGTTGAGCGAGTTGCCGCTCGAAACACTGCTCAAAATTAAACGACATCTCGAAGAAATGACGAATGGGATGGCGCAAGCAGAAAATGTCATGTATCCCGTTTACGAGAATCCGGGAGCTGCTTTGAGTCCGGGATATTTGAATTTGGGCGGCGGAGCGTTTGTGGGAAGTGTTCATGACAGTCCCGAAGATGTGGGATTTGTGACGCAGAACAGACATGCGAATACATTTACGGAAAATGGAGATTTGGTGAATTTTCATGATCATGGAAAACATGACAATTATCAGCAACATCATGGCGAACATCATCATGGATTGGGAGATTATATTACTCCGCAGCCTTTTACGCATAAATTTAAAAAGTAAGTTTTAATTTTTTTTCAATTAAAAATTTAAAGGTTTGTGTAAAAATTCAAAACTTTTATATAAAAATTTTAACTTTTAACTAAAAAAATTAATTTTATTTGAAAATTTCTTTTAAATTAAAAATTAACGTCAAATTAATTATTAAGTAAATTTTAAAAAAATATATTTTTTTTATTTAAATTTTTTTTTTTTTTTTTAATTTTTTTTTTAATTTAAATTTAAATTTTTAAATTAATTTTTTAATTTTATTAATAAAATATATTTTTTTTAATTTATAAAAAATTAAATTATGAATTAATTAAAAATTTAATTTTTTATAAAATTTATTTAAAAAATTTTTTTTTTATTATTTTATTTAGAATTTTTAATTAATTTTTTTATAAAATTTATTCAAAAGACGTTATTTTTTTAATTCGAAAAATTTTAAATTTAACTATTTTTCACAAGCAAACATTTTTTTTAATATTTTGAATTTTATTAAATTTAAAAATTGATTTAAATTAATTGCATGTCTGAGCAAAATTAATATTTTTTTTCATAAAAAAAATCTTTCAGAATTTTTTTGCTCTGAATTTCTTTTTGTTTTGTTATTTGTTTGTTTATATTTTATTTATTTTTTTTTAATTAATTTTAATTTTTCAGTGAAAATTTAAATTTTTAGAACACTCATTTTTGTTAGAATTTCATAAATCAATAAATCTAATTAAATTTAATATTTTATTTTAATTAAATTTAATTTTATTTTAATTGAAATTAATTAATTTTTTTAAATAAATTAAATTAAATTACAAAAAATTTAAATTTGAAAAAAATTAAATTAAATTAAAAATTAATATTTTTTATCAAAAAATGTCTCAAACATAAAAATTTTTTTTGAAACAGTTTTTAAAAAAAATTTATCAAAAATTCTTTCAGGCGTAAAATTTTTCCATCCAAAATTATTATTATCAATAAATGTCTAAATTGTGGAATTGAAAGAATTTCCGTTGAAAATGATATTTATTGAACAAAAGTTCAACAAATTTTTTATCTGTCTGGGAATTTTCTCGTAGAAGCAAAAATCTTAACAAGAATAAACTTTTATCGCAAAATAATGATTGAAAATAACTTAAAGAAAAATTTTTCATCAATCTTTCACATTTTTTCAATAAAACTTTGCATCCACACAGAAAACACGCCTCCGAGATGTGGGACTCTGAGAAACCGAGTAAAATCCAAACAATTTTCCAAGTGAGTGTCACCGCTTTGTCATTTCTCGCATTCGGCGGCTATCTCCTTTGCATGATATTGGCAGCACTGAAAGCAAAGGGTAAGAAATTCCCCTCTGACTGAAAAAAATACTTTAAATTCCATGCGACAATCTTTTTTTTTGCAGGTACGGCATATTATCCATCGGCAGCTGCTCTCACACACATTCACAATCGCCCGAGTCCCAATGTGCCCGTAAAAATTCAGACCAACAAGAAACGCCGTCCCAGCTACGGTCGACGACGACGACGTCGCAGCACAAGCAATAATTACGACGACAATTTAACGAGGGATAATGAGCAAATTCTTCCGTACAACGAGGAACAAATGTTCCACGCGCTTATCTCCGTTGCCGAAGGCTACGTGAAATTTAATGATTTCTATCGCAAGTAACGTTGATGGCTTATCGAGAAATTCAGAGAGAGAGAGAGAGATAATAAACATTTTGCTTCCATTACCTTGTTGGATCGTAAAGTTGATTCACGTTCCGTGGTATGCGGCCTGTTGTCTTGACGCCATACAACGCATACTGATCGTCAACCAATTGTTGTTCGCTACAAAAATATTAAATTTATTATCATTATTTATTTTATCGGAAAATTAAAGGTATTTATTTTTTTTTTTTTTGAGAAATTCGACGTACTTTTGTTCTTCGTCGATTATTGGAGTGGCATTTGCCTGTCGCGAGCCATATTGACTGTAATACGGCTCTTCATAAGATCTTGTACCGCGTTCAGGTGAACTCATGTAACCATCTAAAACAAAAAAAAAATTTTTTTTAGAAAATTTCTCGAAAAAAATCATTTTTTAAACATTTAACAACTAATTGAACTACAGAAAAAGCAAGGAAAGTACCTGGAATACTGTAAAGTTGGTCTTGTGTGTAGGGATATTGGGGTCCAAGGCTGCCTCGTGAACCATACGATCGGATTGGCTTAGCTGGCATACCTGGATGGGGTGACAACAAACATTTAAGGACACTTTCGAAACAGGTAAAAAAGGGAAAAATTGGCAGAAATTTCCGGGAAAATTCAAAATTAAAATCAAATAACCGAAAAATTTTCCACAAATAACATCCAAATGGCAAATTGAAACAAGACACTTGGCAAACTAAAATTTCAGGTACTTACCCACGGAGTTCTTGTTGCGATCGGAGTACATGCCTCGTGGCAATGTCTGTGCGGCTCCCACGTAATACGGCGCATTTTTGCCACTCTGCAAATAGAGAAGAAGAAGAAGAAAAGGTAAAATATTTGATGAGAAAAGTACAACAAAACATTAATTAAATAGTCGGCGTGACCTTTTTCCTAACCTCGTCGTGTGCGTTTCATTTATCGAAAAAGTTTTGGCAGAGATACATTTATCATCGCGCACCAAAAAAAAAAAGTTTTTCATCAATCTCAGATCGAATTTAATGGTTTGCGAGGAAAAATTATTAAATACATGACGTCTCCATCATGTTTTTCATTAAAAATAAATAAAGTAGAAGAAATTTGATTTAAAGGAATTTAAGAAATTAATTACATAAAATATCGGTATAAAAATTTTAATAGAAATTAAATTTAGAATTTAAAAAAATTAAAATTTTATTTTTTTATTAAAAAAATTAAAAGAACTGATTTCGACAAGAATTTACACCTTCAAAAAATTTTGAAAATTATTTTGTAGAATTTTAATTATTTAAAAATTATTTAACAAAATTTAATTAATCTTAAAAAATTAAAAAAAAAAATTAATTTCATAAAAATATTAATTTCTGAACTGAATTTTACGAAAATTTAGTCCTTTTAGGCAGAAAAAAATTAAAATTAATTTTAAATTATTTTTTTTAATGGAAGATTTTTTTAAATTTAATTTATTTTTTAAATTTAATTTTTTTGATTATTAAAAATTTAAAAAATAATAAAAATATTAATTTTTGAAGTTTTTCAACAAAAATTTTAAATTAAAAAAAAATGATCAAAAAAATAGAACAATTCATTATTATTTTTTTTTAAATTAAAAATAAATTAATTTTCTCACAAAAAAATATGTATCATGCATTTAAAATGTAGTTCCTACGTCACTATTTTTTATTTAATTTTTTTTCTCAGACAAATGATTGATTTAAATATTTAAAAAAAAAATTAGCACACATTAGCAAGGATTTAAATTAATATATTTAATCTAGTTCACCGATAAAATGAACACATTAAATTTTTTTTATCGAATCAATTAAAAATTACAACTAAAAGGCCGGTAATGCATGTTGTTGTTGTTGCCTTGTCACGTTTCATACGATTTTTTTATGATATCTGATATAATTATGTAATATTTTTTTTATTTTACTCGTGAAGGTCAAAACTGTGATTTTAATATTTTTTTTTATGAACATTAACCACCAACTTTCTACCTCCTTGAAGAATCGCTTTAATTTATGGGAGTGGAATAGTTTTTTTTTTATACAGAAAAAAATTAAGTTCTGATATTTTTTTTATGAATTATGAATATATTATTAAAGACCTTCTTTCGAAACGTTTAAATGTAAGTTGAAATTGAGTTTTTGCTTAACGGTGTGAAGTGAAAGGACTTTCACAATTCCAAATAAAGTCATATAATTGAAGGTTGAAGGTAAGTTCAACGAACGATTTTGACAAGAAAATTGTATTTTATTAAGATAGTTTTTGTGTGAATTCGGTTTCTAAGTTATTGATAATAAGATTAAATAATTTGCTGGGCCTTAATTGAAAGTTATTTGTAGTAATTAACTGATACAATGTAAGTATAATCCTTTTACGTTAATTAATTGTGTGATTTATGGTATAGATGGCTATTGTGATAAGTGTTCGTTTAATAATTCTGTTTGAAAATTAATAATTTTATCGTTAAATAATACATAATCGGCAGTAAATACAATTATTTTTATGTAATAATATATACTTTTAATTATATGTATATGATTTTTATTGAGCTTATAAAATTTTAATGTAAAAAAAATAATAAAAATATTTAAAAAAAAATATAATATTTAATTAATAAAAAATAATATTAATATTAATAATTATTTATAAATAAATAAAAAAAATATTTTTTTTATTATTTAATTTTTATATTATTTTTTAAATATATTATTAATGTTTTTATTTTATATTAAATTTTTTTAATAATTTTTATTATTATGTTTAAATAGTTTGATATTATTATAATTATTTTTTTATTTTTTATTATAAAAAAAATATTATCAGATTATAAAGATTTAAATTTTTATAAAAAAAATGTAATTAATTAAAATTTAAATCATATATAATATATGTTAAAACCGGTTGAACTTTGTCTACAACATTAACCCACTTAAATTGACATCAACTACAAAAAAAAAAAAAAAATCAGCAGACAAATATCACTTGAACACGTACATAATTGGTTTTTCATTCAATTAAACATCAGTAGCGCAATATGACATTGTTCAATAATACTATTAAAACTTTCTTTGAAGTTTATTTTGTATTATTATGTATTTTTTTATATTTATTATTATTATATTATAACATGATGCTGTAACATAACGTAATAATAACAAAAACAGTGCCAATAATTTTAATTCAATTATGTTTAAAATAATTTTTAATTATTATTATCAGTTATTTATCGCAGTTCAAGCCCAAAAAAAAAGAAAAAGGCACGAAATTGTAACAGATTTAATGGATCAGCGATTATTATGTTTTAATTTGATTTAAATGACGTATGCTCTCCAATACAAAATATATATGTTTATGTATAATAATAATAATAAGTTGTATAATAAAATGCAATGTTGTTATTATTAAACATTTATTTTCTTTTTATGTGTCGTTTTTCGTTTATTTCTTATAAACACACAAACAGTTTCTTGTACAATTACATCACTTTTCTCTCTTATTATGTTTCGAACATTATCTGGTTCATTTCCGATTTTGTTTTAATATTTTTTAACAAACATTATTAAATTTAACTACTTTCGTTCCGCATCAATTTTTGGCCTAGTTTCGGGTGATTGTCTGACTTTTCCTTCGATATTTGTTTCGAATTATTTGTTAATGTTATTTCGAAGGGTGGCAAAAGTTGGGTAATAAAACAATAACAAAACAATATCTTCTGGCAAAATCCACACAAAGTTGCATCAAATCGTATGTGACATGAATTGAATTTCTCATGGTAGTTATCTTACATCTTAATACATGTCTTAATATTAAATTAAATGTATACAATTAAGGTATAGTGAAGTTCATGTTGGCAATTTCTCATATTATGTTTAAAACGCACGCAATAACCAGAGCATGAAAAGCGAAAATGTGCGCGACAATAATAATGTGTGAAATTACTTTGCGGGCGATGTTCATACCAAAAATTACTTTTAACATTAAATGTAAGAAATTTCGAGTTTTTTGTAATTTTTTTGTATGAACAACCCCCGGGAGTACACCTTATCACACAAAACTATCGCAATAAATTAAATAAAACATCCACGTGTGAAAATAATTTCTTGTGTTAAAATTTTAAACTTTCGATCATGAAAGTGAAATGAGGTTCACTCAACTCTGGGGTGGTCTTTTTGCGGAGAATAATAAATGAGGCTTGTAAAATCCCTTTTAAAATTCATTTTGCGCCAAATTTTATACGCATCACACATTTGATCAATTAAAAGTCACGCCAAGGCATTAACATTAGGCAGCTCATTTATCACGATAATTATTTGAAATGAGAGTTTAAAGTAGTTTTTTTTGATGGAATGATCAACTGTGTCGTATTTTCTTGTCAAACAGTTGATTTTTTATAATTTCACATTTTCTTACTCCTCAAGTTATCAAAATTTTCTCAATTTTGTGCTCCTCATGATAAATTTTAATTTTTTTTATGAAATTCGAATTGTTTTTATCACAATAATGAAATTTCACACTATAGTACTCCTCAAACATGACTATTTCACAATTTTGTACTCCTCGTGATCCATAAAAATTTGCTAATTTCTAGTTTTCTATTGTTTTAAAGATCCAACAAAAATTAGTTCATCAGCTTTACAAAATCTTCAAGAATTTTTTTCAAAACAATTTTGTACTCCTCATTTTACCATTTTATACTCCTCATGGTTAAGTTAGTTTTATTAAAAAACCTAAAATATCAAAAATCTTTTAGTCAATTTCCTTAAAATTTATGATTTAAAAACAAAATTTTAAATATTTCACATAATATTACTTCTCATTTTACAAATTTCACAAATTTGTACTCCTTATGGACAAAATTCGCTCAAAATACCGCATTTTCTCTTCGAAATGCGGTAAAAAAAATAAAATTTCAACTGAAACGCGAAACTGGTGTGAAAATGACATTCCATACGAACAACTAGCAAAAATATATTAGACATTGATAACCTTGCCTTTGAATTGCAATCAAGCGTAAAACCGCTTTTTGCATTAAAATCACATGAAATATTTTTTTGATACTCGAATTCTTTTTTTTTTTTGCGCAAAATTCATTTCAATTAATCAAACTACATGTCTGTGCGTGTTAGATGTTGTGTGTTGGCAGTTGCAACAAATTCACTACATGCAAATTAGCGATTCGAGATTGAGGTGGGTATTTGGATAAATTTGTGTAATTTTGGTTTTTCTTGCGTTATTTATTATTAATAGTAGACATTTTTTTTCGTTCCATTCATCAAACAAGAGACGTTTTTGTGGCTGTCGTGAATTTGTAAACAAAAAATAGACAAGAAATTGACCGAATTGTAAATTTATTAAGACATTTTAAGCAAAATTTAATTGAAATTTGATCGACTTGACGTGAATAGGTTCTCTTAAAAGGTATAAAAGACCACTTATTACTCCAAAATATTGCTAAATAATTGACCGCAGCGCAACAATCCAGGTATCGATGTGAGATTTAGGTGTAAATATTTTTAGTTTTAACTCATGTTTGGTTAAAATACCAACCAAATATCATGGATATCGATAAATTTCTGCGGTTATGGAAATGGGACTCAAATATGTCGCTTTATGATGTTAGTAATTAGTTCGAGAATTTACTCCAATTATTATTAATTGTAATTTTTGGTAACGGAAATTAGAAAATTCTCCATTTAATTTAATTTAAATTGATTTTGAGAAATTGATAAATTCAACAAAGTGCTGAAAGGTATGAATTTCGAGAAATTTTGAGAGAAAGAAAACTATAATTATTTTGTGAAGAATTTAGTTTTTGGTAAAGTTAAATGCAAAGTTAAATATTTAATTGGGGTAATTTTTCGAAATTTAACAAAAATTTGTCTTTAAAATAATCTTGTCTTTAACAAAAGAAAATTTCCATATAAGCTCAAAAATTGCTTAAAATTTGACTTTTTAAATTAAAATGTAAATTTTATTAAATTTAATATTTAATATTTTTTTTTAAATATTTTTTATTTATTTTTTAATACTTTTTATTATTAATTAATGAAATTGTTTTTTTTTTCATTTATTTTAAAATGTTTCCTTTTACATTAAAATTAGTTTTTTTTTATTTTTCATAAAATTTTTTAGATTTATTATATTTCAAAAAAAAAAATATTTTTTTAAAATAATTAATTGAAAAATTAATAATCTACAGAAAATTACATAAAAAAATTTTCCAAAAATAAAAAAAAAAAATTTTATTAATTTAATTTAATAAATTTTTTTTTTATTAATTTATTTTTATTTTTAATTTTTTAAAATTATTTAAATTTTTAAGATTTTTTGTTTTTTATTTTAATTTTTTTTTTGTATTTTATAAAAAAATAAAAATTTTCAAAGATTATATCAAAAATTTCCTAAACTATATTTTTAAATATAAAATAAAAGTTTTTATATCAATTAATCATCAAAGCCAATCAAAACCATCAAAAACAATAAAAATCAAAATAATCTCTTAAATTTCAATCAAAACCATTATCATTTATCACCACAACAAATTACAATTAAATCCACAAATCCATTGTTTGAATTGTCGACAGACATCCATCACAGTCAAGCAACACAAAACAACTCAATTAAACGCTCCAACACACGCCGCACACCAAATTTATGCCAAATTGTAATTAAATATTTGATGCATACTTTATTTATTCACTGCCGACAACAAAATTTCATCAAATCCGCGGCTCCAACTCCCGTGAACTGCAATTAAACGATGAAGAAAGAGAGTTTTCTGCATTTTTTTTCGCGACGAGACATGTCGTGTTACTCGGTCGAATTGTTATGTTGTAAAAAAAAACTAAAAATTTTTATTTTATTGAAGGTGTCTAAACAACATTTTATTTGTGGTTATTGACCCGAAATTGTGCACCAATTATTTTTCTTTGTTTATTTTTTTAATTGTAACACCGGTAAATTTCTTATTTTTGCGTTGCGACAAACTGGATTTATTTTTTGCGTGCAAGCAAATTACCTCCTGTCTTATGCAAGTAATGTCGCAAAAAATGTTTGAACAGTAAAAGTTTTAAAACAAAAAAAAAATTCAAGTTGGGTCAAGCTATGAGGAAAAAATAAAATTGAAAGTGACAATCGAGAGTTATGTCTTGAATGCGAAAAATTATGAATGATGTTAAAAAACTTGCATTATGTAAGAACTTTCTCGCAAACGTGTCACATCAACTGCAACGAGTTTGTCACTTGCTCAAATTTTGCACTTCTTCAAAAGTTTTCAAGAAGCAGTCAAGAAGCTTTACTCAATTTAGCCAATTAGACTTCATTCTTAATATTATTTACAAACTAATTCAATTAAGTTTCCTTTATCCCTCTTTTCCACTTAAATCTTCGTCTTTTCAGTAGTTTTCCTCAGCAAACCATTAGCAAATTGCTTGCCAAGCAGTCCTTTTTGCTGCCTCTTCAAATAAAATTTCCACTTCTGACAAGGCAAGATTGGTATTTGTCTTGGCCTGAAAATGCCTTTTGAGCTGTGAAATGTTGGAAAAGACAAACAACATCTTCAATTTATTATTGCGCAATGTTTGCAACAGAAATTACATCACACATACACGACAACGACAACGACGAACCGATATAATCATCACACTGCAATAAAGCAAGAATCGTATAAGTTGTCGGAAATGATTTTGGAATGACACCGATAAGTAGTCTAGCTGTCGGATTGATGTGAAGGCAATCGAGTGTGTCTATTGTTTAATATTTTATTGTGAAAGCTCTTCTTCTTTAGACTTTGAGTTGTACGTAAATTTGCCCACTGGAGCGAACAATGAAACATATTGGATTAAATATTGGCAACAATTAATCATCTTTCATTGATTGATTGTGGGCTCATCGTTTTTCTTTTCGGTTTTTCTCTGTCTTCGTTACAATAAAGGAAACAAAGGAAAAAGATGAGTATTTTTCTACTTCACTACATCACTTTTGGTAATAAGACAACATACGAAAATGTGCGAAATTGATGGATTGGAGAAGGAAAAAATTCGCGAAATTCGGTAAGTTCATAAAAAATTTTAGAAATTTTTTTTTTAATTATTTAGACTAAAAAATTATTTAAAAGTGTTTCAATTTTAAACTTGAAACTCAAAAAAAGGAAAAACATTAATTAGAAATGTTGAATTGTGCATCGGGTCAAATTGTGCAAATTTTCAAAATTCACATTGGGCAAAAATTATTAAAATTTATATTGAGTTTTATTTTCAAAATGTACATAAGGTAACATTTTAAAAACATAGAAAAACATTATAAAAAAATTCTAATTGTGCATTGGGTTGAAATTGCAATTTTTGTTTTGATGAAAATTTAGAAAGTGCATTGGGCAATTTTTTTAAAACTTACGTTTAGATAAAAACATAAACTGTAAATTTAGTAAAAATGTTTAAAATTTATTTAAAAACAAATGATGAAAAATATAAAATGTGCATTGGGTCAAAATTTAAAAATACGATTTAAAATTTTTTTTGATAATTTGAACCCAATACATAATTCATAGAGTACCTATTATGCATTGGGATGGGTTCAAAATATCAATAAAGCTTAAAATCGTATTTTTAAATTTTGACCCAGTGAACATTTAATATTTTTTTTAATCATTTGTACATAAATTAATTTAACATTTTTACTTAATTTTCAGTTTAAATTTTCATCTCATCGTAATTAAAAAAATTGTCCAATTTCTAAGTCTTGATCAAAACAAAATTTGTTATTTCAACCCAGTGCACAATCTAAAATTTCTTCTTAATGTTTTTCTATATTTTTAAAATGTTACTTCATGTAAATTTCGAAGATCAATGTCAACATAAATTTTAATCATTTTTGCCTAATGTGAATTTTGAAAATTTTTGTATTAAAATTCAAATTATGAAATTTGCCCAATGCACATTGTCAATAATTTTTAGCGAAATGTAAGGTTTTTCATATAAGACGAAATATTTTTTTTAGTTTTTCAGTAATTTTGAGCTTTAAAATGAACAACTTCAAAATGTGAAAATTTCGAAACATTAAATTTCCGTAATGCTCGATTTTCATCAAGTATGATAAATAATGTCCAGTTCTGTTAATAAACTCTTGTATAGTAACTATGTTGCCTCGGTGTTACCAAGCATGGCATATTAGATAATCAGTTGTCGGATGAATAATGTATCTCTCGATGTACCGAGTGGATTTTATGTTTGTCCGTAATTGATACATAATAAAGTACGTTTCTCTCTCAATAGTCATCCATCTCTCTCCTCTTGCAACACAAATCGCTTCACTTATGTAAATAAATGTTTATTAGAGGTAAATATAACTGCTCGATTATTACTTTTGCGCGACTCGTTAACCACAGGATTGACCTATTTTTGTGTTTTCGTTTGTCGATCAATCACGTCATTTTTCATCATTGCGCGATATTCATCGCGATTTACGATTTCCTTAATAATGAAAGGCAGGCAGGTAACAAAGACTCGTAAAACAGTCAAGTGCAAAACTTGTTTGATTCAATTAAATTGCGGCGACGACGAAATAAATAACGGTTTGGCTGCACACGAAATAAATAATGAAATGTGGGAGTCGAACATGTGTCGCGCAAGCAATAATCATCCGCCAGATGACGTGACGGGCGAGCGACAGGCAAACATTCCAGGAAACGAGTTTATGAGGTAAGTAAAAAAAAGTTTCCTTTTTTGTTTAATTTGAAAAAAAAATCGTAAATTATCGAAAACAGTCTAAAAAATAACAGGACATACCGGTAATTCGTTAAAAAATGACAAAGTCACGAACGTCAAAATGCGTGGCGAAAGGAAAACTGGTTAATCTAATGACTTTATTTGATTAATGAGTTCGTCGCTGCGACTCGCATGACATTTTTCAACCAAAAATTGGGCGCGTGACATTTTTTTTTTCGCTTTTCATATAAGAGACTCTTTAATTTTGTAACAAACAAGAGCTCTTCACCTTCATTGAATTCAATGCAAAGTGTGGGCACTCCAGATTAAACGTGTAAAAATTTTGTTAGGAAAGGTCAATGTCAAAATAATTACCGGCTCATAATTTTTATAAATGTTTTTTTTTTGCTAACATAGAAGCAACTTTTTATAAATGTTTAGATTGTTCAATGTGGATGTTAAATGACCCTTTTAATAAATCGCGTTTAGGATGCACGCACATTTTTTTCCCGTCAAAATCGCAGTTCAGGGTAATTTAAGCGAATTTTTAATGAAGGTTCAGGGTTATGGTCATTTTTTTAATAAAATTATTTTTTGTAATGTAAAAAATTTCAAAGAATTATTAATTTTAAATTATTTCCTGAATATCGACGATTGACAGATTTTTTTTTCGCTGAGAATAAAATTCATCATTGCGACAAAAAATAAAGTTTCTCGCATTGTATGATAATTTAAATATATGTTGCGCGGTTAGTTAGTCGGAATTTATTGATCGGTGTACCATATAAAGAAAAATAATTACAACAACTATGTAATTAATTGCTTATTAAAAAATTGCAAATCACTGTTCTCTTTTGTTGTTGCATTCGACCGAATGACGTGAATTGGGAAAAATTCATCATGTGCAAAACGGTTGAACTTTTTAATGAACGTAAATTCAAACGAGTATCTTGTTAATTTTCATCAATCAAAAGTTTTCAAGTGGATTACTTTATTATTATTTTGTTAAATCGAACAATTGGTGCATTTTCGTCATGAATTTTATTTTAAAGCTGAGGGTTGTGAGAAAATATTTTTTTTTAAATTCATTTATTTTAATTTTATTTTTAATTTAAAAAATATTTAAATTAATTTAAAGAATTTTTTAACATTTTTGATAATAAAAAAAATAATTAATTGAATAATTATTAATAAATAAATATTAATTATTTTTTTCATTATCAAAAATGTTAAAATATTCTTTTAAATAATTTTAATTTTTTTTAAATTATTTAATTAATAATTACAATTTTTTTAATTCACAATAATTCAACAATAATCACATTAAAAAAATAAAAATAAAACGGCTTGTTAAGAATTTTTTATTTTATTCATTTTAAGTTTTTTTTTAAATTCTAATTTTGATATTTGTTTAAATTATATTTTTTAGACATAAATATTATTTTGAAAAACTTTTTTAAGATTAAGATTAATATTTTTCTTAAAAAAATTATTTAAAAAAATATTTACCTAATTAAATTAAAACAAAAATTCGTAAATGTCAATTCAAAAATTATCCGTTAAAAATTTGAAAATCGCTTTTTGCTAATTCAACATTTTTGATTTTTTTTTTAATTTTAAAAAAATAATTAAATTTTTTCAAAAAATAAAAAAAAAAAATTAAAAGTGAATGAAAAATTTTTTAACCAGTCCTGTCATTACATTATTATTAAAAAATGAAGCGAATTACAACTTCTTACAAAAGAAGTCATCCAAAAGAAGTAAAAGAGAGTTCGCCTTTCAAAAGAGAGTGTTTTGCACTTCACCGACATAACACAGTCAATATTATCCAATATATGATTGCCATACAGCGATGTTTACAAAAATAAAAGCAAAAGTGAATTGATTGAATCACTTGGCGCGTCGTATACATGAGACCCGTTTGCGAATCGTACGTGCGATGTGCGTAAAGCACTTGCAATGCTGATTTATATGCAACTCTTTTTTTTTTCTCTTTTAAACGGAGGCTATTAGTTGTGTATCGTATTGTATAGCCGATTTATTACACTATACAGGTAAAATCAAAAGAAGTAACATAATAAATGGCTTTAATAGTAAATGAAATAATAATGAAAAAATGTATAACAAATAATTTTTAGTTACGTTCGAGAACTCGGTAAAGTCAGACGTGCTCTTTGCTTAATTTAACTGCGGAGGTGTGAAAATTAATTTAAATATTTTTAAAAAAAAAATATTAAAGTTGATCAAATCAAGTGCAACCAATAAAAAATTAAAAAATAATTTTTTTAATTAAAAAAAAAAATAAATAAAAAAAATTAATGAAAATTTAATTTAAAAAAAATATGGCAAAATTTTACGCATTTCTACTGGCGTTGGCGATGCCAACAGCCTTCGCGCAACACTCATCGGCGCCAATTAAGGCCTTTACAATCAACCAACAACTCCCTCTAATTGGAGCTACAGGAGGTTCCCATTATCGCCATTACGATCAACAAACACAAGGCGCGCAAGATCGTTCCATCAGCACAACATATCACGGCAACTACTTCGGAAACAAAATTTCCGCTACCCTCCCCAAGACCCTTGGCGAAGATTTATCAGGCGAAACTTTGCCCGTAATCTCGTCATCGTCTCTCGGATCTCATGCCACTTCTCAAGGCGCATCTCACGAGACTTTCGGAGATTTCGGGGGCGGCAGTTACTTTGGCAACAAATTGTACAACGGATTTTTGGAAACTGTAGGTTTCGTTATTTTTTCATGTCGATCAATCAATGTAGAAAAAAAATACCTTTTTGCTCCATTTATGTCAATCTCTTTCGCGTTTTTTACCTGTCTCGAGACTTTTTTTTTTAATTATTACAATTTTATTTTGCATCCATCATCATCAAAATGCAGCAAAAAATTTGCCCTGTCGAAAAGTATGCGCTCGATGGCGAAGGCGTTATTGAATATCATTCATCATTGCCGAAAATGGGGCAATTTACTTTGTGCGCTTGGATGCGTTTCACCAATCACTCCGGGGATCACACAATTTTCACATATTCTGGTGAGTTTTTATTTTTATTTAATTGAACGAAAAAAAAAAAAATTGGAAAAAAGTGCAAAAAAAAAAAAAAATAAAAATATTCCCGAAAAATATTACAAAGGCTTATCGGTTATCGAAAAGTGATACAATAACATTTTTTATTTATTCGCGAAAAAATTTCAATAAAACGTGAAATGAATCCTTTTTATGATTTTTTTTTCATATATCAAAGATCAAAGCCATATTTACAGCAAAAAAAATCTGTTTATTTTTATTGATCGGATTTTTCTATAAATAAAAAAATCCTTTGATTGAACGGGAACAAAAAAAAATAAATAACCTGGCGTTCTCCCGGAATCAATCAACCAATCAATTTTGATAAATCAGATCGTTGTCGCTCCATAAACATCCAGCTTAAGGCTGTTTATTGCTGTTCGAACATCCGCCCCACATTTATTTGTCGCCGCGTAGATTTTTTTTTTGCTTCTTCGTGACTTAAGTAGTCTCTTTTTTTATGATAATGCTATTCATTGAATGAGCAAACCCGGAAGCGAAAAAGCCATGACAACGTCCTGATGTTCGAATGACGCAAATTCACATAAAAGTTTTGTTGGTTAGTTAATATTTGAATAAAAGCTCTTTTGTTCTCTCAATTTTCGGGGATAGAATTTGAGGTTGTCAACAAAGAAGTATCGAAAATTGCATCGTCATCGTTAGTGCTGACCAAAATCTGTCACAAAAGTCGTTTAATGGAACAATATTAAAGGACATTTTGTTGGTTGTTGCATTTTAGGTGAAAAGTAACCTGTTTCATGAACATTGTAAAATGTTTTGTTGATGGTTCAGTTTAAAATTACAAAAGCTGGAAAGTCCATTATTAGTCTTTTTTATGTCATGAAATAATGGGTTTCGACGTCCTTTCAATATTTTTCTCGAGTTGAATTGGGAGAAATTTCTTGTTACGATAAAATTTAAAACTTTTCAAATTTTTCAATTTTTAAATTTTTTTCAAAATTTTTCAAATTTTAAATTAAAAATTAAATTAAAAAAAATTTTTTTTTTTCAATTTTGATTAATTTTTATTTTTTTTATTAAATTAAATTAATTTAAATAAAAAAAAATAATCAAATTATGATTTTAAATTATTAGTTTAATTTTTAAAAAATAAATAATTATTTTAAATGAAATTAAATTTAATAATTATAATTATTTATTAAAAAACTCTTTAAAAAAATTCTTTTAATATTTTTGATTTAATTATAATTTTTTTATTATAAATTTTATTATTTTTGATCAAAAAATTATTTTTTAAAAATTAAAATCATTATTAGTCGTCAATAAAAATGACAATTAAAATTAAAAATTTAATAAATTTATTTTTATAAATTATTTATTTATTTTAATTTATTTTTAATGACAAAATTTTAATTTTTTAATCTGTCTAAAAAAGTTAAATTTAAAAAAAAAAAAATAAAAAATAAATTCTCGTTGAAATTCGAAAGTTGAAAAACATAAATTTTTCACAAATTTAATGATTTCATTGAAAAAACCAGTCGCTTCCACGAAATAAAAGTCATATGGAACGACGACGGTGCTCATTCAAAAAACGAAATTAACCATGAATCAAGTACAACATTATCATTAAACTCATTCAAGTATTTCGCTTTTCATTATCGTAGTCGGCAACATTACTCCATCCATTCAATAAAATGCTAAGCAACGACACGCAAGAAGTAGACAAGAAAAAAAAATTGAACAAAACAACCATGACCGTTTATATGCCATGGTGTAAAATAAAATTTATAACAGAAACAGCAGCAGCTCATAATAATAATTTTTTTGTTGTTGTTGTTGTAATTACATAACTTTGTACGAACAACTGTAATAATTGTAACAAAATTGATATCTGACTAGATTCTACCCACTGGAATGCGTGCGGATTTTTTTCCTTTGTTAATCGGGTTTCGCAGAAATATCAGAAGGCAATCCATATAAAGATTGTCATGCTTGAAGGGAATGGAATTTAGAGGTCACCTCCATATGTCAGATGAATGTCTAACAGAGAAAAAAAAACAAGTGGATTAACTCCCTTTTTATTTAATGACAGACGACGCACTTTTACCCCTAAATTAATGCCGTAATAATTTTCGCACCAAAACCACAAAAATGCACGACACTAATGAGGTCGTTAATCACGGTAACAAGCAAACTTTTTCGCCCAAACTTTTTCCTCTGGTTTACCTGAAAATTAGCTCGTTCGGCAAATAACAAATCGCAGTGTTGCGACCTTCGGTAAGCACGCGTGTAATCAATATCTCGGTGCTCGGCAACTTTTAATTATAAATGATATTCATGTAATTTTTTTTCGAGACATGAGCGAGTCCTTATGTAACATAATGCGCGTGCATTTACTTTCGCGTCCCTTTACTTTTTTTTTTTGTTTTTTGTAAAGTTGCTCCAAAAATGGGGATTTGCATGCATTGTGAGCGAAAGTTGTTTTATGAGATGGCAAAAAAATCACACGTGCATCATTATTTGGGTTGAATTGACGTAAAGGGACAGGATTTTTGACGTCATTAAGACATTTTTTTTAATAAGACCAAAAAAAAATTATGAAAAAAAATAAAAAAAAAATTAAAAATCATAAATAAATAAAGAAAAAATTAAATATGATAATTTTAAAAATATGCGAAAAATATTTAAAAAATAAAAAAGAATTGAAAAATTAATTTAAAAATTTATCAAGGGTATGTTTAATAAAAAATTAAAATTGCTGTAAAAAGAATCAAATTTTTTTTTGTAAAAATTTTAAAATTTAGTAAAATTATTATTTAAATTATTTTTTAAAATAAATATTTAAAATATACGAAAAACAGACAAAATATAAGAAATTAAATTTTATTAATAATTTTTAATTAATTAAGCAATTTTAAATGATTAATGAAACAATATAAAATAATAATATTAATAAGATTTTATTTTATTTCATTAATTTTTAAAAATTAATTATCTAATTAATTAAAATTAATAATAAAATTTAATAATTTAATTTTTTCTGTTTTTTGAATATTTAAAAAATTTATTTAAAAATGAATATTTTTTAATTGTAATTTTTTTTTACAATTTTTTTTTTTAATTTTGTATCTATCAAAAATTAAATTTTTGATAAATTAATTTCGATTATAATTATACGATTTTCATTTATTATATTACGATTTTATTTTTTTTAAATTAATAAAAAAAAAAAAATAAATAAATAAATAATAATAAGAAAAAAATAAAATAATTAAAATTAAAAAAAAAAAAACTCTTTAAAATTTTCAACAATTTTTTATCTTAAAAAATTTTGTCTCTTTTTATATTTAAAGAGTAGTTCTCGATTAATTAAAGTCTTACAAAATCCACTTTTGGATAATTTTATAGAGAAGTAATCGTTACTCACACAGCAAACGCCACTAATGATAAAACCATTTTCGGTAATTTCTTATGCAAATGAGTTTTATGGGAATTTTATGCGAAAATTCGAGCGAAAAATTCCCACAGAAAAAAAAAGTTCTTCATACATTTTTAATTTCCTCTGTCTCTTTTGACGTCATAAAATAATAAGAATCCTCTAAAAAAAAGATGAAAATAAGTTTCTCGTATGTGTTGTTGTCGTGTCATGTGCGAGCGAGATAATTTCATAAGTTTTTCAAGTACGTCACTCTTGAAATATTTATTCGCATCAACATGACCAAACTTTTTTTTTAAAGTGCTTTGACACGCAAACACAGTTTTTTCTTCTTGTTTTTTCTCTTGTCAGTCATTGCTTCTCTTAATGCTACGTGGTCAGTTTCGTGCATACATGAATATTTCCCATGTTCGTCTTTTATTCTTTTCGGTTTAAATGTGTGGCGAGGATAAAAGAGGATGTGAACCCAAGCACATGCCAAAATAATAATGAGCTAGACTTTTAGTTCAAGAAAAAAATTGCGAACAAAAAAAAATTAAGGTTGAAAGACGTGCCGTCTTGAAAGAAGAATTAAAGTATTAAAAGAGGTGTTTTTTGATGATTTATCGTGAAAGCTGACTGCGAAACTCGTCAAATGCAGATGGGCTGCAAAAACGTGTGTCGCACCGGTATCCCAAGAACGAATAATCGGTAATCAATAGTAATTCAATTTATCATCTCGTATCCCGTTTTGGCTGCCATTTGCGACTTTTGCCTTGCTTTTGGCCCAAAAACCGAAGAAAATTCAATAACAAAGCCATTAATCAACACAAAACTTTTTTTTTTGCTCGTTGTTTATGATTGCCGAACGTTTTCAGGCAAAATTGTCCCGAATATAGGGCAAAAGTTGCATCCACAAAAATTTTCGCAGCATGTGAAAAATTGCCAAATGCTGCGAATGAATGCGATTACAATACACAATGCAAAAAAAAAAAATAAAAATCGATCATTTTTCGCCGAACAATGGGATTCTAGAGGATTAATTGTTCATGCCTGTGCGCAATTTCCAGACAGACAGACAAAAAAGTTTATCATTTGTCGTTCCCGGTAGGCAGTAAAACCGATAAAAAAGAGATTTTTTCAAGTAAATCTCGTCTGACATTGCATTGATTTTAATGAAATTTCGCAGAATTATTAGAATTTAGATTATTATTGATGAAGACTACTTTTTTTTTTAAAGAGAAGAGTGTCACTGAGTGAAGGTAAAATTATTTTATTGATCAAAGCAAGAGTAAAAAATTGACAAAAAGAGATAGAACACACCTCTTTTCCTCGTCTGACAAGTAAAATAATAAAAAAATTGCCTGTCTTTCATCACGAGGTATTGAAAGAGTGGAAAAAGTATTTGCGGAAATGTGAACAGGAGATAAACTAGATTAAAGCAGTGACATAAGCAATTTCACTCTGTTTTACAGCTCCATAAGTCGTCATTTGTTCAGTAAATGATCTTCTTTCTTTTCTCGGTGTGTGTTTCCTCCTAGTTTTTGATGCTTTTATGTTCTATTTGCTTTTTATTGAAATTATTTTTTAATTAATTATTTTTTAAGAAAAGTTTCGGAAATAAATTAAAGAAAAAATTCACATTTTCGAAAATATGTTTGAAAAAATTTGTATTTTCGACATAAATTCGAAAAGTTTCTTAACTTTACGAAAATCTTGAAAACTTTGAAAGTAAGTTTAAATTTTTTTTTTAATTTTCGAAAGTAAATTTAAAAAAAAATTATTTTCGAAAATAATAGAAAGTAAGTTCGAAAACTTTACAAATTTTCGAAAATGTTTAAAATTTTCGAAAGAAAATGCATTTTTTTAATTTTCGAAAAAAAATTGTAATTAAGTTCGAAATAATTTTCAAATTTACGAATTTAAATTCGAAAATTTTCTTAAATTGTCGAAAATAACTTTCAATTAAAAAAAAATATAAATTTGCTCAAACTAATATAAAATAATGTTTTGAAGTTAAAAAAAAAAATTAAAAGCAATTTTCGAAATTAATTTCGAAAGTACAGAAATATTTCTTAAAATTTCTTAAATTTTTTAAAATTAATTTTTTTTTCTTTAACTCTCTATAATTTTTAATTATTTTTTTTCTAATTTTCGAAAGTAAGTTCGAAAATATTTTAAAATTTTCTTAAATTTTCGAAAATCTTGAAAACTTTGAAAGTAAGTTTAAGTTTTTTTTTAATTTTCGAAATTAAATTTACAAAAAATTTTTATTTTCGAAAATAATCGAAAGTAAGTTCGAAAACTTTACAAATTTTCGAAAATGTTTAAAATTTTCGAAAGAAAATGCATTTTTTACTTTTCGAAAATTAATTTAGCTCATATGATTCAAATAAAGCAAGGAGGAAGAAGAAGTTCGAAAAATTTTCAAATTTACGAATTTAAATTCGAATTTTTTTTTTAAATTTTCGAAAATCTTGCTTAAAAACTTTTCATTCATATAAACATATTTTTTTTTTTAATTTTTAAAAATTATTTTGTTTCTTTTCTCTCAGTAATTCACTGAAAACGTCAAACTCTACAATTTATGGCAAACAGAAGCCATGAGAAGACTAAAGAAGGAATTTCCGATGAAAAAAGAACATAATCATTATTAGAGAAGAATAACAATTTTTTTCCTTTAATGGATCTCGATTTTATCTCGATTCTACGGGAGCGACATTATTATTTTACGCGCAACTTCTCAAGAGAATTGTCGCACTCGACAAAAAAAAATTCCCATGAATGTCTTTTCATTGACAATCGACTGACACGAAATTATTTTTATTTGTTGGTTTGTTGTTATTGCGTTCGTTCGACCTTTCCCCAAATGTCTCGTACGGCACAAAAAAAGGATCGATTCTCGTCTGAATTTCTAAACGACACGAGAAAATTTGTGAAGCGACACGAAAGGTACAAACAATATAAATTTTAATGTGTTTGCAATGGAGAGAAGGAGAAATTTTCGGAACAAACAACGCTAAATTTTGATTCGTTTGCTGCGAAAACACATGAAAAACATCTGTAGCTACAGACCTTGATTGTTTTCTTCTTGTCGGTTCGAAACGAAATTACGGGGATAACGAATCTGTTTTCGCTTGTGTGACATTTTGTCGGTGTCTCATTGTGTCAAATGAATATAAAGCGACTCTATTATGATAATTTTATCGCACGAGAGGAAAAAATTTTTTTTTAAAGAAGTCGTTTACCAAGTCGCTGTTCGCTCATCCAGAATCAAGTAAATTCATTTTTAATTCCACTCGTTTGCGTTTTTCTCGATATTTTTCTTCTTTTTCTCATTTTTAAACGTTTTTTTTTTTTTTATTTTTTTCAGTCAAGGGTGAACCACGCGAAATCCAATTATGGATTGCCAACGCCAACAAGCAAAGTTTCATCTCAATGTCAGTTCATGGGCAAAGTCTCTTCCGTCTGAACTACCCGCTCAAGATGTTCGAGTGGCATCACATGTGCGGCTCGTGGAACGGCAAAACCGGCGAATGGCAATTGTGGGTGAAGGCGGAACGTGTTGGTCGCGGTTTCCACAATCGGGTGAGTTTATAATTAACTTGGGGAGTCAATCAAACTTTACTCTTTTTTCGAAAATAAGTCTAATTTGTATTTAAATGAGAAAACTTTTGCGCGTATAAATTACAGAAAAATAAACTGTCAGCGTATTTGTAGAAGAGAAAAAAGGGGAAAAAGTGACACTTCAACAAACAATTGTTTTGACCCTTTTTTCTATTGTTTTTCATACACTTTTTGCCTTCTTTTGTCAAAAAGTGTCAAAATACGGAGGAAATTAGCAGTTGACATCTTTTATCTTGAACAAACATTTTTTTTGTGATCTGACTTAACTTTTGACAATAAAAAATCAATTTTGTCCCTTTTTCTATCAAATTTCCTATTTTTTTTTTGCATGACAAAAAAAAATATGAAAAATGATGGAAAAATGACTTTTGATGAAAAATCTGAGCAGAAAATAAATATTTGCGAAAAAAAGGCAACAACAACATCGAACAGCTGTTAGACGATTTTTCATGCAATCTAAAATAAAAAAAAAATAATATCGCAGCAGGTGACATTTTTTTTCAATCAGAGTCGATTAATTTATTTTTTTTATATATTTTTTTTTCTTATCCATAAAGCTCTTATATAATCAGTAGCACCATCATTACATTTTTTTCTTTTAAAACGTAAATAAGCGCATAAAGTCGACTCAATTTTTTTCTTCATTGAAGAAAAATATTTTTTTTTACGTAGAAAAACTGATAAATGAGCATAAATAGTGAATAATATTGTTTATCTTCAGTCAAGTGTACGCACGAAACGATGCCAATGACGAATGTTGTTGCAAATTATTGCGTTGTTTATGTTAATTTTCTCTCTGTCGTCTCGTTTCTCGTAAATAATAACAAACATTTAGCGAGAAAATAGAGCAGTAGTGTGCATCTAACATGAAAATGGAGTAAAATTATGTTGTAACCTATTTATTGCATCACTTTAATGAGTAGTTAGCTGATGTTTGACGCAGTTTCGTTTGATTATTGTGGGTTGTTGATTGGATACGGGGCGTCTCCATTCATTTTTTTTTATTTTATCATTATTTTTTGCTGCCAGTTAATTTTGTTTTAACGTGATTTTTTTAGTAAAAATTGTTAAATTTGTATTGAAATTTTTTTTTTGAACAATTTTTAAGCTTTTAAAAATTAAATTAAATTTTTTTTTAATGAAAAATGCATTTTGACTCTTTTTAATGATAAAGTTATTATTTTGATTAAAATTTAAAAAAATTATTTAATTTAATAAATTAATTTTTTTAAAATAGAAAAATAAAATTAATTATTTTTTTTAATGAAAAATGCATTTTGCTTGATAATATTAATATTTTGATTAAAGTTTTTAAAAAAATATTTTTTTTTTATATTAAATCCAAAATTAAATTCAAATTTATTTTTTTTTTCAAATAGAAAAATTAAATAATTTTTTTTAATTAATTAAAATAAAAATTAATTAATTAAATTAAATTGAATAAAAAAAATATATAAAATAAATTATTTGAATTAAATTCGGAATTTAAAATTAATTAAAATATTATTTTAAATTAAATTAATTTAATTTAAAAAGATTAAAATTAAAAAAATTTATTAATTTAATATAAATTTTAAAAAATAAATTAAATAAAAATTAATTAAGCAGTTTACTAAAATATTTTCTTAAGTCTAATAATTATTTTATTAAATTAAATTAAATTTATTTTGATTAAATTTCATAAAATATGTAAAAATATTAAAAATAATTATTAAATTTGAAATAAAAATTAATTTAAATAAAAATTTTCAGAAAAAAATAAATTTCTCGAATTTTCTGATTAAATAACTTAATTTTTAATTAAATATGAGGAATTTTAAAATTAATTAAATATTCTTGGAAGGAACACAAAAAAAACCAACCATTATTGGGAAGTTATCAATTTATAAACGCATTTAATTGAATTTATCTCGCCTTTACGTCCGATACACCGATAATTAATGAAATGTCATTTACATTTTATATTAATCCCATTTATCTCCTCTGCCGTCGATTGTTTTTTTTTCCTCCATTTTTTGTCATTTTGTATTCAATTCCATCCCCTATTAATTTATAAATTTTTTAAAATTATTTCTTTTTTTTTTTTTCGCAGTTAATTAATCACGAACTCGATGCTCATGGTGTCGCATTCTCCGGAGGTCCATCAATTACGGGTCCCGTTGCCGATGGACATCACTTTGAAATCACCATGGTACAATTGTACAAAGTTGCCTTGAGTGCCGGCAAAGCGCATCGCGATCACAAACATCATCACGTGCATCATTTCGATCACAATGGACCAATTGAGCCAACTACTGCTGCGCCAACGCCCGCTCCGGTAAAATTTATTTTTAACATGAAAAATTTTTTTTTTAATTTTTATATTTTTAGCAACCTGCCCAACCAATGAATTCGTTGCTCATTAGTGGACAATTTCCCCAACGTGTTCCGTTAAATTTGGCGATGCCACAACAACAAGCGACAATTACAAACAGCTTCACGAACGGTCAATTGAATGCCGGTTCGCGTTTATTGCAGGAACAATTTATCACGATCGCCCAACAGCAACAACAACAACAACACCTTCCCTTGCAATACCAAAGTCATGCCTTGGGACCTCAAACTAAGCAAATTCTCTTCGGAGAAAATTCTTTCCCGTCGCAATAGCGGTTTGAGACTTTCTAAGCGTCGCGCTCAAAAACGTGAAATTTCCAAAAAATTAACGAAACGCGGTTTGGTAATGCTCAAAGACGGCAGCATCGTCGATGACAGTCTCCTAAATGTACCGGGACTCTTTGATGGATTAACGAAATTCGGCGTACCAGAATTTAAAGAAGACGCGATGCAAAAAACCCAAAATGATTTGGAAGACGAGATCAAGGAACACGATCGGGAACCCGCTGAAGGGGAAGTTCAGGCAGTCATGAGTTTGTGTAGCAAATGCCAAGCTGAACCCTTCCAAGGAGCGATTTTATTGTCATGGAGAGACTTGCAAACGAGCACAAAAGGCGCCTTAAAAGCCCTCAGTACAGGCTCGTGCGGCGATTTTTAGGTACAAAAAAAAATAATTTCCTTGCCAAAAGCTTTATTATCGTCGAAATTGCTCAAAAAAGGGACAAAAAACATTTTAGGACCGAATTCATGAGAATCGTTTAACATAACAAAGGCACCAATTTTTGCATGAATACACAAAAAAGATGGAAAACCAACGAGAGAGTGACAGAAAAAGCTTATTTAGCAATCGAATGAATTCGAAATTCAATTGTAAAGAAAAAAGATGCAAATTTGTGTGCGGGACAAAAGACGAAAAATAGGTTAATAGTCTTCAAATCAATAATTTTCACCCCAAATCCGACCTGTTACTTGAGATTTTCATAAAAAATTTCTTCGGTAACTAATTTTTTTTCAGTTAGTTTCGCCGGAAGAACGCAAAAAAATCAAGAATTGAATTAAGAGCACAATGGCAACACATCACGTTTGGCAAATAGTTGTTTTTCTCGTCTCTCTAATTTATTTCGAACTGATGATTAAATATTTTTTGTGAGTGCGCAACCACATTTTTAGCAGCAATCTCACGTCACTCACACGGAAAATCACAAAAATCCGTCAATTTCCCGCTAGAGAATCAATTTCTATGCAGATATTGATAAAATATGCATTAAATTCCTTCGTTCTCTCTCGAAAAAAAATCCATCTCGGCAGTAAAAATGCAGAAAATAGCAAAACATCTGTTTACGACACATTAGTAGAGTTGGAAATTTATATTGAATTTATTCGTTTTTGTATTTTTTTTTACTCTGCTGATCTGTTTGCGAATTCAATTCTTTATTATTACGAGAAAAGTAGTGCGTTGCTGCTCGATAACAAACAAGAAATTCGATTCACAGTGCGAAAACTTGCAAAAAAATGTGAGAATTTCTCGTTTTTTGTTATTCATGTGCAGAAAATGGTTTTTTTTTCGTTTAAAATTTTTTTTTTTCCTTTAAAAATTTTTTTTTTCATTTAAAATTTTTTTTTCCTTTAAAAAATTTTTTTCTCATTTAAAAAATTTTTTTTTCCTTTAAAAAATTTTTTTTTCATTTAAAAATTTTTTTTTTCATTTAAAAAATTTTTTTTTCCTTTAAAATTATTTTTTTTTGTTTAAAAAATAGTTTTGTATGCGATTCTCATGAGTTTTTGTCGTCATTTTCATTTTTCGTGTAATTTTTTTTAGTCCGTAATCGAATATTGTAAGCGTACTGCCATTTTTTATGTTATTATTATGATAATTTTATTAATTTTACTGTAAATTGTAATATGTAATAAGCCGATGATATGATTTAAAAGTAGTTTAAGAGTTAATCGCACATGATATTGTTCAACAAGTTCGACATGTCGAATAATTTACACACTTTTTTATAGGAAATAAGGTCAAACTTTTTCATTGTACATGAAGTTATTTACGTAAATAAAATATTTTTAACTTACCTTGCTTTTGTGGATGTGTTGATGCTGATATTCCGAGTCGAATTCCGGTTCACTGAAGTAACTCTATGAAAATTTATTGAAAAAAAATTAAAAAAAATCAAAAAGGTAAGTTTTTCTGTATTAAACTTACGGGATCCATATCGTAATGTCCTCCGCCGCCTGTTTGCGGCAAGGGTTGCGGGACATTAGGACCTCCAGGAAGCATTGCAGGCGCTCCAACTTCCGTCGATTCGAACAATCGCAGCACCGATCGGTCCTTTATTTCACGCAAATGTGACCTAAGACTATTAAATTTAAGTGAAAATGTTCTTTTTTGCCCTCGTCAGGGGATTTGCGGCACAAAACTTAACATACCTCACGTCTTCGAGCTCGTAAAACATGTCCTTGCTCGAGTCATGAATGTAAATTTTGACGTTGGGGCCCTCCAAATAGGCCATCGACAATTGTCGCGGGAATGATCGCACAAATAACGCACGTACGGTGTCAATTGATGTAATTTCGTTCGGTAGAAGCGCTCGCTTTGTCTCGTTTCGGTATTGCAAAAATACCAAACCTGTGAATAATTTTTTTTAATTAATTTTATTCAATTTTTTAAATAATTTTTGATAATTATTTTTATTATAATGTTAATTGATTTTTTATTTATTATTTTTTTTTTTATTAAAAATTTATTATTTTTTTTATTTTTCAATTAAATTTTTTATTTGTTTCTTTTTTCAAATAATTTTAATTTTTATTTTATCAAACTTTTTATAGGAAAAATCTATAAAAAAAAAAGTATTTTCAATTTAATTTTTATTTATTTTATTGTTTTCATCTTTTTGGTTTTTAACGATAATTTGTTTTTTACTTTAAATTAATTTTTATTATTTTTTTTAATTGAAAAAAAAATTTTGTGAATGATTATATTTAGTTTTTAATTTTATATTTATATTATTTTTCAAAAAAATTAATTTTATAAAAAATTTTAAATATTAATAATTATTAATTAATATTATTTAATTTTATTTTTTTAAAAAACATATTTAAATATTTTTAGGTTAATTTTTTTACATAAAAAAATTAAAAAAAATAGATTTTTTAAAATTTATTAAAATTAATTATTTTAATTAAAATTAATGAAAATTAATAATTAATTAATTTTTTATAATAATTATTTTTGATGATAAAAAATTAATTATTTTTTTCTTTAATTTTTATTTAAAAAAAATTATTTTAAAATAATTATTTTTTTTATTATTAATAATTAATTAATTTTGATGAAATAAAAATATTTGCCTTAATTAATTTTTATTTTTTTAAAACAATTCAAACTCACCCAAAGGACGTTCTAACGTTTGTGACGGCGTTCGAACCACCGGCAACGAAGATCTTTGTTTACCGCCACGTCTAAAGCCCGTACTTGACGTTTCCACTTCAGACATAATTCCGGGATCGTCATCGAACAGCGGACCTTGATTCGAAGGCATGTATCCTCGCATTTGAGGCGGTTGCTAAACATCCGCAAATAGCAGCAAAAAATCAAAGAAACAAAAATTTAGAAAAAAAAATTCAACTCGCACGAAAAATATCAAATTTCAAACTCCAAATGAAGCCTTTTGTGTGTTAAAAATGCATGCAAACGTGTTTTTTTTGTGTATTAGTAGTTAGAAGCAAAATTCATCAAAAATTAAAAAAAAGAGGAAATCAGGAAGGAAAGGTAAGCCGATTGTTAGTACATTTCCGACGTGCATCCCAAAATAAAGGTTTAACTAAAAAAATACTTACTCACACTCTTTAAAAATTAAAAAAAAAACTAAAAAAAAATTCAATCCAGATCTGACAAACTTTGTGGAAACAAAAACTTTTCGGAAAGCAATCTGTGAATAATTTGTAAAATTTTCAAAGGAAAATGGATTACAAATGGCTTACTCATGTAAGTAAAACTTTTTTTTTTTTTGAAAACATACGAAATGTTAAAGTTCTCGCAATTGTTTTAACATTCATTAAAATATTCCTCCAAGAAAAATCTTATCTCTTCGACTAAATGGAAATTTGCCACACCACAGCTCTTCTTTGGCAAAATGATTTCATTAACATTTCATATATCATTATATATTCTCTCATGGATGTAATAAATTTTCTGTGGTATACTGCTAAGGAAAAATTTATTAGAATTGCCGCATGCCATTTAAACCGAAACAAAACGTACCGAAAAACAAGAAATTCATGTTGTTTTATTTATGATTGACATGGGAAATGTGTTTTGATTTTATTTTTGTGAGAGCTTTGTATGGAGAAAATATTTTTCTGTGACAAATTTATCAAAACAGAGACGCAAGTTTAAGTTTTTAATGGAATAAAATGGAAATTTCTAGCTTAGAAATACAAACAAAGGAAGATAAAGTAGAAAATAATATTAAATTGAAACTTTTTAAAATAATATATTTAATATAATAATAAAAATGTTTGATAAAAATACAAAAACTTTTACATTTTCATCAATATTTTATAAGATATATGTTATATATGTTGCAGAAACCAATAAAATGTGAATAAGTTATACAATTTTGATATTATTATTATTATTTAGTAGTAACTAAAATATTTTTTTTTTCGTTTTCTTTCAAATCTGAAGAAATACATATATTTTAATTTTCTATACATTAACATATATAATATATATTATTAATAAAAAAAACAATAAAATAAGAAAAAAAACTACAAAGCTAAAAAAGAAAGCATTTAACGTAATATACAACTAAAACAAGAATATATTAAATTGAAGTAAAATTTTATAAATTTTTTTTTCATTCAAATTTATAAGACGATAAAAACTTTTTATTACAAAGTTTTTCCTTATTTATTATTTAAAGAAACTTGTTACTCAATCGCTGTGGGGATTTTCTATACATACATACGTTCTAACTATCAAAGAACTTATCTTGTGTTAAATTTAAAGTTTTCTCTATATATAAAATATTTTTTTGAGAGAAACCAGCATTTTCTCGAATAAAGAAATTTCCCACATCGGAAAAACTTTAATATATTTTAATATTTATGTTTTAAATAAAATTTAAAATGACTTTTGGCTCATGTTTTAATAATACATAAATGATGGTAATAATTAAAACTTCCGAAAACTTTGTGTTATTTACTATTAAAATTTATAAATTCAAGCAAAAATGACAAAATTCAACAAACCACAAAAAAAAGTATTAAGCAAAAATTTTGAAAAAAGTTCCTGATTTTTTTTTACCTTATTTCTGGATCGCATTGAATGTGATCCCATCTAATTTTTATTATTCACCAATTTTTCACGATTTTTTTTTATTTTTTTTTATAGGCGACATATAGAAAAAAAAAAATAAAAAATAGGACGAAACATTAAAAAGTTGACATAATTTTGAAAAATAAAAATTTTAAAGGACAGAACATTGAACGAGACGAACATGAAATATTTATGAAAAAAAAATTATTTTTTTAACTTTTTATGTGAAAAAAAAAACATCGATGTAGTGCTTGAAAAATGTGATGTAAAATTTTAAATAAAAACATTTTTTTTAAAAAATTTAAATAAAATAAAAAAATAGCGAAAATTTGTTATTTAGCCCAAAAGTCCAACCAAAAAGTTACTAAAAAAATAGCAATAAATTAAAAAACAAGTAAAACTTGCACACTAGAAAACTCGCTGTTATAGACAAATAAAATAATAATAGCTGATCACCAAAAAATAATAAAATATTTTTTTTAAAAATAATTAATTAAGATAATAAAATAAAAATGATGCTTTGTCGTGTTTATGTGGATAAAAAAAGATAAAACTCAGACAAAAACAGCGGGCTGTTGCGTTACCTCAAGGTCCATCGAGCGTTGCATCGGAATGCCTTGTTGCTGGTTGGCGTAATGGAGCATCTCGTTGCCGAGCGTATGTCTTCGTGGATCTTCGCGGGATCTGGCTCGCCTTCTATCGTCAACAACTGAAAAAGGAAAAAACAAAACATTAATGAAAAAATATTCGGAATTCCCTCAAGTACACCGCAAAAGTATACAAGTATTTTCAGAGAATTTTAATAAATTACACACACACACAAAAAATATAACAAAACGTGACCAGGGAAATGTTCAAAAAATATAAAAGTAGGTCACAGCTAAATTTAACTCTCTTGTCCTTTTTCTTTTATCGTAGACGAAAAATATTGAATTGATGATTTTTTTATTTTATTTTTTTGCAGGAAATTGAATTTGAAATTTATTTTATGTGACGACCGAAATTTAGTGTTACACGGAAATAATGGTCAAGGCTTGAAGCAAAGAACAATAATTTTTCTTTTGTTTTAATGAGAGAAACGGAAATCAGACATGATTGCCTCAGGTTTTGAGCATTCATCTTTGGAATAGTGACCAAAAAATCTGACAATAGCTTTGAATTATCATCTCTTTCTTTATCGTTTAGTTTAAGCATATGAAAGGAAATATAAATCGGATTTAAATTTGAATTTAGAGAGCAATAAAAAAGTTTCTTTGTCTATATTTTTGAGGATTATTTTCATGAATGCTATATTGTTTTTTTGGTATGATATGATTTTTTTTAATATTTTACTTTTTTTAACATAAAATTCTACTTTTTTTAATTTTTAAAAAATTAAATTTGATCTAACAGCAAAATATTCAAAAAAAAAAAAAAAAAAAAATTAATAAATTGAAATGCTTAAAAATTATGAGTTCGAATAATTTTAAAATTTTAATTTATTTTTTAAAATTTTTATTTAAAAATATTTTTTAATTTATTAATTTTTTTTTTGTTTTTTTTTGTTAATTTAAGTTTTTTTTAAAATTATTTATCTATTAATTTATTTTTAAATTTGTCAATTTATTTAAATAAATATAAGGTAAATAAAAATTTTAAAATAGGAAATATACTTTCAATTTAATTTAAAAAAAATATTAAATTAATTAAACAAATTTTAAAAAATAATTATTAAATTAATTTAAATATTTAAAAAAAAATATTAAATATTTAAAATTCAATTAAAATTATTTTTTTTTATTTTTTAAACAAATTATATGTTTTACTATTGATTTTAAATAATTTAATAATTTTAAATTTATTTTTGAATGGTTATTATAGTTTTAATTTTTTTTTTTCAATTTTTCAAGGTAGGTATTATTTTTTTTTAATTTTAAATTTTTTTTTTTAATTTTTTATTTTTATTTAAAATAATTATTTTTTTTAAATATTTCAATAAAAAATATTAAATAATTAATAAAATTTAAAATTTTAAGAAAAATTCGTCGAAAATAAAGTCGAAAAATTCTCTATATAATATACTTCAATCGAGTCGAAGTTTGCCAATTCAAGCAAAATATATTATTTTATATTCTGGCTCGTTTCGAAAAAGTTTAGCTTTGATTGAAAATTTGTGGCCATAAAGTTTGTTATTTTTTTTCGAGTAATTTCCTCTCATTTCTTTTTCATTGTTTTTTTGCTGTTGTTCATCATCTTGACACACCACCAAACCGAATATTCCTCTTTATTTCCGTCTGTGCCACTAAATCACGTCACTAAATGTGCGCCGTTAAGTCAATGAGAGAAACGTTTCTTGATTACACTTAATTCGCTCCGTACGAGGCAGAAAAGGAATAAAAAGAAGTATATATCATCAAATCCTGTTCCTTTCTATTCTATTATGTATTTTTTTATTTTTAGCTGACAAGTAACTCTTGTTCCGTAGACAGAGAGACACGATGACGACGACGACCTATCTGTGCGGCAGTTATGTAACAATAAAGAAAAATGGGAATTAGATGAAGATTTATGGCACGAGATTAGTTACACATAAAAGGCAATGAGTTATTGTTTGTAACTGATTGCTACTCCCAGGGATTTTGTGTTATGAAGAGCAATTGACGAAAGTGTGTGCGGTTGTGTTTCCATGGCAGAGCGAAGGGATTATCATATTTTATAATTTTTTATTGACTCTGAAAAAACACAAGAAATTAATTTCTTCGTCGACTCTCCAATAAAACTTTTTCAAATGAAAATAAATTGTGATTAAGGAAGCGGCATGTAATTTAATGTTGGCAATTTTGCCGAAAACTTTGCCTCTTTGGGGTGAAGAAATGCGGTAACAAGCCCATAAATTTCCTCCGAACTTCTAAATAAATTTAGAATAAATTCATTTTAATTGCTTTTGTTCTTTTCAACATCTTGATTAACGAAATTTTATGAACTAATTTTTTTATTAGAACAAAAAAATTCACAAAAACAGCTTGTATCTCATTTTCACACCTCATGTTCCGCATGCAACATTTTTCGTGATAACGACATCAATTTCACAGCTATTAATGTATCAACAAAACAATAAAGAAGTGTTGAATTTGTTGGACTTGTTGAGCACTCGGATGCATGCACGAAAGTAAGTTACGAAAAAAAACTAACAACATATATCATGTTGCCACTATTTCAGTCGTACATGTATCAAGTACTAGGTCGTCATTATACGCAAACGAAAACCAAACATAAATGTCTAAAAATAACATTAATTAAAACAAACATAACAAAAAAATGTTGTTTCGTGTAACATAAATAATTTTTCATCGTTTGTGCGTACGAAAAAAAAAATTAAAGTTGGATTTTTTTTGTTTATGTATATTAATTTTATTTATAGTTTGTTAAGAATATTAAATCTCATTTTAATAAATTTGTAAATTCATAAATTAGGCTAATACGAAAAAAATAAATATTTTAGATAATATTTTTTTTCCTAAAATATTTTCAGATTATTAAAAAATTTAAAAAAAATTTAAAAAAAATTAATTTAAATTAAAATTTATTAAAAAAATTATAATTATTTTTTTTTATTATCTATTAATTTTTAAAGAATAATTTAAATTAATTTTTAATTTTAATTAAATTATAAAATAAAATAAAAATATATAAAAATAAAATTATTAAAAAATTAATATTTTTTTTTGTTTGAAAATATTTAAAAAATTTTTTGCTATAAATTTTTAAATAAAACTTAATCAACTTTTAATTATTATTTATTTTTTTAATTATTAATAAATTTATTTTTTAGAATTTTTCAATTATTTTTATTTTCTTTAATTTTTAATTATTTATTAAAAAAATTATTTCATAATTTCGAACTAATGTAAATATTTATTTTTTTTATTGAAAAATGTTATTTTATTAACCTTAAAAATTAATTCTGAAAATAAATATTTTCTTATATCAAAACTAATTAAATTAATAATTTTAGAATTATAGTTTAATATTTTTTATTTCAAAATATTTTATTTCATTTTTTAAACATTTGCCAAAAATTTTTTATTTATTTTATTTAAAAAAAAATTAAATCGATTGAAATTTAATTTCTTTTTAATTTTTTTTTATTTTTATTTATATTAAAAAATTATTTGACAATTAATTTTAATTTAATTTTTTTTTTCCTCATTGCATTAACCTTCACAACGATTCAAACGATTTTGATTAAAAAACATTCCGACACTTTAATGCCAGTTCAATGGTCATTTAATGCTCATTCATAAATTATGATATGCGCGGCGCGATGATTTGCGGCGTTCATCCACCCTTGATACCTAAAATACATTTTGATGGCCATTCGTGCGTGTGTCGAGCTGTCTAATAAATTTATTCTGCGGTAATTTAGATATGAAATTAAAAAAAATATATATTTGTTGTTTATAAATATCCAAATATCACATTTTAGCATAACCAGACGCATATATTTTAATTTTAGATGCATGTTCATATAATTAAACAGCAGCTTGCAAAATTTATATGTTACCGGGATAAATTTAATAAAACGAGATGGTCTGCAAAAATACACAAAATATAATAAATGGCAGCACATTTATTTTAGTTTAAACTATCTATTTAATATTATAAATTGACATCTGGTACCAGACGTCCCATTTTATTAATAAATAAACTTCTTCGCCGCAGAAATATTCGAAGGTCAGGAAGCAATTTGTTCTTTTGCGAAACAATAAGGCGGAAATTAACGTCTCAAAAATTCTCTCGATATCCAATTATTTCGAATGTATTTCCAATTTCACTTTATTTCCAGCTTACGAAGCGAAAATTTCACATAAGAGTTTATTGACTCTTCTCATTTCGCAACGTAGTTCATGAATATTAAAAGCCATTAAAGCTAAACACTGCCATTATTGCGAGAGATAAAGGGAAACGTGGGGGTTTTTGTTCAAATACGCAAACACAAATAATACAGTCATCCAAAAATACTCGTTCTGACGTCTTCGTCGGGTTTCGTCTCATTCATGCGAAATTCACAAACAAAGCAAAAAAATCGACGTATTATGAGAATTTCGTAATGTAAATGAAAATCTGGCTGACAAGAGATAAATACATATGACGAAAATAAGAAAAAAATCTGTCGTCGTTGTTTAATCGACCGCAGCATTGTGTCGCACAAAATCACAGAATTTAAAAAAAAATTGAAGGAAATTGTGCCAAAAACAACATTTGCTTTAATACTATCATCATCATTACCATAAATAGCGTAAGTTTAGAGTAAGTAGATGAGCTAATACTACTTGAGCAAAAGAAAAATTGAATTTAGATTTCGCATTAAGTCGAGGATGCACTCAGAGCACTTTTGGCAGAGACGTAAGTTGACTTCAAATAAATTCAAAATATTTTTTGAGAATTTTATTAAATGTAGAAAATTAAAAAAAAAACATAAAAAATTATTTTTCTCTAAAAATAATTAAAAAAGAAAATAAATTAAATTAAAATTATTTTTAAAAATTAATTTTATTTAATAAAATTTATAAAATGTTAAAAATTAAGTTATAAACTATTTTTAATAAAAATTAAAATTAAATTAAAATAAATTTATTTAATTCAAAAGAATAATAAAATTTTATTTTAATTTGATATTAAATTATTATTATTTTTTTTAAATTAAAAATTAAAATAAATAAATATTAATTAAAAAAAATAAAATAAAAAAAATATTCATTTAATTTTATTTTTAAATTATAAAAAAAAAATATTTTTTTGTATAAAAAATAGTTGAAAAAAAATTAAATTAAGAAAAATTAAATAATTTAATTTATTTTTTATTTATGTAAATTTTATTTTATAAAAATTATTTATTTATTTAAATATAAAAAAATAAATAAATTATTTAATATAAGGAATTAATTTAATTATTATTTTATTATAAAATTTAATATTAAAATTATTTTTTTTAAATTAATTTTTATGATTTAAAAAAAAATTTTGTTTACTTCATCCCTGTATCAAATTTAACAAAAAAAGACAGAAACGAGAAAGAGGAAGTACTTGAAACTAAGCTCAAAATAAAATAAAAGAGATAACATTATTTCATACTTAACCTATCCCCATTTCGTCTCCCTTGAGTATCTATGCCAGAGATTTTGCATTTATATGACACAATTTTTGACTATGTTTCATTTTAATTCTTTTTTCCTCTGAATATTTCATAAAATTTTCACAAAATTAAATAAATAAAACAAAAGCACATAAAGTATCATAATAATATTTAGGAAGACGAAGCATAATGCTTGCTTATCTAATTTCGGAACAACAAACTTTTTGGCAATAAACTTTTTTTTTCTCCTATTATTATTATTAATATTATTGACACACATGCAGGACTGTCTTGGATGCCGGCATGGCATGGCAAACAACACAAAAGCAAATAATGTTGACCCAAATGCGCAAAAACATAATAATATACGGAGAGATGACCACTTTGTGTGATTCGAAATTATCATTATTATTATTATTATGGGGAATCGGGTTTCATTGTTTCACGAGAGAAGGCACAAAACGGAGGAGGAAAACTAAGCAATTGTGACATTTGATAAGATTTAAAATGATTTAAGAGATAGTTAATTCGGGTATGTGTTCCGTTTTACCGCAAAATTGACCATTTTGCTTTTAAATGATGTGTATATAATCCCTTTTATCTCGTCATTCGGTGCACATGGAATTTCCCGCAATTGAGGCAAAAATGGATGTCAGCCGAAACACAAATCCATAAATTTATGACAAAACCATCACTTCACTCTATCACGTAATTTGAATGAATAATTGAATGATATTAATGTGAATTTGATGCACACACTATTAATATTGATTGGTATTTAAGTGATGCAATTATGGTGCATGTGACACTACTACAGACAGATTTTCGCAAGTGAATGACTTTAAATTTAATTTTTGGATAGTTTTTAATCAAGTTTTTAATTTTTTTGATGGTTTTTATCAAGTTTTTAACTTTTTTAGAGTGCTTTTGCATGAAAAAAATTTTTTTTTAATTTTTGAAAGTCCTTAATTTATTTTTTTTATTAATTTGTTTCACTTTTGAGTGATTTTTTATAAAAAAAAAATAATTTTTATTTTAATGTAATTTTTTTTAACTTTTTTTTTAAACACTTGAAACACAATAAATTAAAAAATAATTTATTTATTTTTTTTTATTTCTTATTTTTTATTAAATTAGTAGATTTTCTGACCTATAAGTGATTTTATTTTTGTGAACATATTATGACAAAACTTTATTATTAATTTTAAAGTAATAATTAATTAATAAAATTATTGATTATTAATTTTTATAACTATTTCTTAAGTTTTTTTTTAAATTCCTTACTTTAATTTTTTTCTCGATTTTTTTTACCGAATTTTATAGAATTTTTTATTCTTTAAAATTACTTTTGTTATTTTTATTAATTTTTATTTTTTTTTTATTTTATTTTTTTTTTATTAATTTTTTCACTCACTTAAAAAAAATATTTTTATTGATTTTTTTAAATTTTCTTAATTATTATTATTGAGAAATTATTATTTTTTATTCATTAAATTTTCACTGATTTTTTAAAATTAAATTTTTCTTTAAATTTCACACACGGCGTTATTTCCTATTTTTATAAAAAAAAATCACACTTCCGATTCATTGACGTCTCGCCGCCACAAGTTGCATAACCACCGCCGTCGTAGACAAAACTAACGCGAATTTTCATCTGAAACTAATAATAATAATAAACATCGTGCCGCCACTCATTCGACGTTCACACAGAGCAGACATGAAAAGGAAAATACGAAAAAAAAGGTTAATGTCTGGTTAGAGCATATTAAAAACATGCTGTTTTAATGATCTTTTCTCTCTCATGTTGGTCGCCATCTGCTCAGCATTATCATTAACGAAGAGCAGTATTTCTCACATTTTTTTTGTCAAGAGTCATTTAATTAGGAGATTCTCTCTTAATTAAGTTCATATTTTTTCTTTTTTTTTTTGAAAAATTATTTAGAAACTTCTCACGTTGAAAAAAAAAATAGAAAATAAACAACAACAAACTTTTTTTTATCTAGATAATCGTGCTACTGATAAGCAAGAAGCACGAAGAGAAGAAAAAATCGTAAAGAGAGACATTTATTTTATTTATCACATTTTCAGCATCTTCCAGTCGTATGCCTTGAGTTTTAATTTCCTCTTTCTCGCATTATCTGTTAGAATAAAATAAAAAAAACAACGCTTTTCAACAAAGAAAACGAATTTATTTACTTCGCTGGCAGAATGAAGCGCAATTCGGAGATTAAAAATAAAATTTTGTGAGAATGAAAAGAGAAAATTTTCAGAAAGAGAAAAGAAAATCTTTCAATAAATTTCATTTTGAGGCAATTTTGAAGAGTTCTAGACGAAGACAGGAGATTATCTTCCAGAAATTAATTTAAATTTTAATTACACGGAGCATCATTTAGCGTGAAAATTTTATAATTATCATCATTTTGATTCGAGTCAAGTCTTAAACCTTGATGGAGGTGCCTGGTTATTGTCGTTGCGTCAAGTAAAATTAATTAGTGAAAAAATTGAAGATAAACAGAAAGTTTTAAATTAAAAAACACTTATCTCTTTCTGTTCGGCAAATCACTTTCATTGATTTTTCGACTTTTTTTTTGTTTATTTATTCATCGCACAGTTCGAACCGAATCAAAAAAGTAATATGGATTGGTTTTCATCCTTTTAGAGAGTGTTTTGAAATTTAATTAAAAGTTTTCTCTCGAAATATTTCAAGTTTTCCCAAAAAAATAAAAGAAAAAAAATACAGACAGAATATTTAAGTTCATTAGGCATAGCATTGCGTTTATTTATTGGCTTGACGTTCGAAATGCCAAAGAAAAAGTTCATCTTTGCAAACTTTTGTTCGATCAAAAAGTTCGTTTGGCCCAAATTTTGACTGAGGAATGTTGTTTAACACTTTAATGTCCTAGTTTATGATAAACTTTGCCATATTTCATGTTGTTTGGGGATAAGTTTCATGACATTATTGAGAGACATGCATGAAAAATTGACATTTTCCGTAAAGTTATTAATTTTGCATATTAAGTGAATTCAGTAAAAGTTTGAAAGTGATGAGAAAATATTTCTTTGTGACAAGAATTTTACTTCAATATCGGAAAATGGTCGGAAATTCATCAAAAATGCTCCTCTTTTGTCTCACAAAATTGATTTTCAAGTCAAACGAAACTTTGGATATCGCTTTTTCTGCATCACTGAATCAAATAAATTTTCTATTTCTTGCAAAAAAAAACTTGTCCAAAAACTTTATCTTTAAATTTCTTCCTTTCGGCAGCAATCAAAAAAGTATTATTCGAAAAAAAATATTTTTTTATATTTTTTTTTCTATTTGGGGCATTTTTTTAACGAGCATCATTAGTGTTCATGTCGAAAAATCCGAAAGGTACAAAATTGATTGACGGAACATCTTTTCAGGATCATTACACGAACATGGAGCTTCATAAATTTTTTTTACATTTTTTTTTTTAAGAAAACACGTCTTATTTTACGTGCGCTTGCAGCAAAAAAAAGTGCATGTGCCGCAAATAAATATTGCAGGAAGCCACATGTATGAAGAAAAATAGTTTTCTTGAAAAGCAATATTTTCCACGAGAATTTAATATCTTTTACGTCTTGGCATGCAAGTGACTTATCCAATGAATAAAAGATGCACTAAATTTTCAAACTTGAAGAAAAAAATCCATTAAATAAATATTTATTCACCTTAAGGCGGATTTTATTGATTCACTTCACTTCACAGTTCGAGATCACTTTTATTTTTTTTATTTTTTTAATAAATTTTAATTTTAAATAATGAGCGACGAACTACTTGTCAAAGTGACAGAAAATGAGCAACTAACAAAAAAAAATTGTATTTCCCTAGGCGCAACTGTCTCAAAGTTATTATACACATAATTTTTCCATATTATTTATTTCCACTCCTTTTTTTTCGTCGTACAGTCACATTTACTGCTCAGCTATCTCCTTACGTGTTTCTGTATAAATGGATGCATAATAGGGCGCTCTTTACAGTCAGGCGCATTTTATTTACATTTTGCATCATATTTCAATTCCGAATAATAATATAGGGAAGAAATATTTTTTTTTGCATGAACAAGAATTTTGAATTAGCGTCTTCTTACTTGATGGGAAATTTTTCGACATGACAATGCAAGTCGAACTTTCAAAATAATAACTTTTCCAGACAGATGAGACATTGTACTTCATGTCTTGTTTATGTACGGAGCGTGAGTTGAAACAAAAAATACTCGAGTGAACATAAATTTCATAGACACAAAATGCTTTTTTTTGCTGTAGCTGCTTGTGTTGCAAGAAGACACTTGTAAACTGGAGACATATATTCAGTATCATGTTTCATCCACCCCGAGTCGTTTTTTTTGTTTTTGTTGCGTTATTATTTAAAATGTTTTGAAGGAGGACATGGTTTGTGGTGTAAATTTGTTGAGAAGGAAATTACTGAAAAGGGATTTTTTTAAAGCGCATTTTTTTATTTTTTTTTATCTCAAGTTAATTTTTTAAATAAGAAAAAAATATTTTAAATAAAAAAAAATAAATAAATAAACAAATAAAAAAAAATAAATAAAAAAATAACCTTAAATTTTTAATTTATTTAAATTAAATTTATTAAATAAATATTTTATTTTGTTTATGATTTTTAGATTATTTTAAATTTTTGTATGAAATTATGTAAAAAAAATTTTATTTAAAGAATAAATAAACTAAAAATTGGCTAAAAATTCAAATTTAATTTTTTTTTTCATTTATTTTATAGAAACTTTCTCCTCTTTAACTAAAAATAAAATAATACTAAAAAATTTTTTTTAAATTTTAACAAGAAAAATCTTTCTGATTTAATAAAATAAATATAAATAAATTATTGAAATAAATATAGAAATAATTTTTTTTAATCAAAAAAATTTAAAATATTTTTTTAAAATAAATAATTAATTATTCATAATAATTGCATTGCAGAAAAAAAATTTTAAAAAATTTATAAATTTCTTGATAAAAATTTTCAAAAAATATTTAATTTTATATTTAAAAAAAAAATTATTTTTGAATTAACTCAAAATACTTTTATTCATAATTTTACTTTAAAATCGACTTTCATCATGAAAATTTCTCATAAAATCCCCAAAAAAAGTTTGGAACTGCCGGGTATTGATCCCGGTACCTCTCACATGCTAAGCGAGCGCGCTACCAATTGCGCCACAATCCCTCGATAGTAACGGGTTGATCCTTCAAAATGTTTATTTGCAAAAACTGGGCCATTCAATGGTCAAAATTTCATTTTAATTTACATTAAAATGCAAACCAAATCACAAAAATATTAAAAACCCCTCATGGTTTGCTTACAAAGTGACCAACAAACTGAATATTTTTGCATTTTTAAGTCAATTTACTGTAAAATATTTTAGCGCCGTTGGCATTAAATTCAAATTTCGCTTATCTCTCTTGTTTTGTTCCTATTTTTAAATATTTTATTTTGGTTTAATGTATTTTTGATTTCATACCTGATCAGATGTATGTTGCACGTGTACCATACAGAAACTATCTTTTGTGTAACGGAATTTTATGTACGGCTTTAAGCACTCCGTAGATGTATGGGATTGTGGCGCAATTGGTAGCGCGCTCGCTTAGCATGTGAGAGGTACCGGGATCAATACCCGGCAGTTCCAAGATGAAAATTTTTTTTCATTATTTTTTTATCAAAATTAATTAAAATTATTCATTAAAATCAAATTTTTAATGAAAAATAAATAAATTTGTGTCAAAAAATAATCTTATGAGATAAAATTTTTCTTATAAGATTAATTTTTGAATTAAATTTATTATTTTAAAAATTTTAAAATTTATTTTTAAAATATTTTAAATGAAAAATTATCAAAAAAATAATTAAAACATAAATTTTCAATAAAAAAAAATAAAATAAAATAAAAAAATCACTTTGGAACTGCCGGGTATTGATCCCGGTACCTCTCACATGCTAAGCGAGCGCGCTACCAATTGCGCCACAATCCCATATACGTGTAGCGAGGCAAAAATGCTTTGTAAACTATTTCACGTTAATTTTTTTTATTTTTCAAAAAAGCCCCTTTATAAAAATATTTCACTTCCCTCTCACGTAACATTGACTCTTGTAACATAATCCGTTAGTTCATAAATTCTCCCGTTTCTTGTGACAAGAAAAAAATATTGCATGGCATGCACAGAAAATAAATAATAAAAAAAATTGTCACTACATTATTCACTCGCTGGAATTTTCTGGATGGCTTTGCTTGCACTCCAGACATAAAAAGGCAAAAAGGAGTAAAAAAACACGTGTAGAAAATTTGTCAAAGTGTTATTGAGGGGCGGCGCGCAAATAAAGACGGAAAAAACCGCAGACAACGTCCTCGTTTTGTCGTTCGTTTCTCGTAATAAATGAGACGATGGTGAGTGAAGAAAACAAAGTAGAAAGAATAATAAAGAGGAAACGCACACGAAGAGGACACTTGAAAAAATCCACGACGCTTTTACGTTGATTGGAATGCCATGTTGCCGTGGCAATTGAAGAAACTTTTTAATAATTTTTGCGGGAAAAAGGGACTATTTGCTCACTACTTTTCCGTGAAAATCCCGAGAAAATAAATAAATTTTAATGTAAATGTTTGTGAAACGCTCCAAATTCAAATATCACGGAGATCAAAATGATGTTTGCTCGCACAAACTGCTTGAAAAACAGCACGTAAAAAATGACCGAGACTTATTTCACGGAAAAGTAGCAAGCAGCAGGTGTAAGGTTATGATTTACGATGGTTTTTACACGTTTTGAGCTTTAATTTGAAAAAAAGACAAGAAAAAAGGGTCGAAATGCCAAATTGGAAAATTTTTTGATTAAAAGTAAATTAATTAAGTCTTAAGTTTAAACTTAAGTCGACTTAAGTCGTCGAAAAAAAAATATTTTATAACTTAAAAAGCTTAAGTTAATTAGTTTTTGTATTTTTTGACTTTATTTTAAATATAAATTTAGAAAAAAAAAATTATTATTATTTTTTTTTCAAAACTTAAGACTTAAGACAAACTTAAGTTATTTTTACTAAAACTTAAGTCAGTAAAATTAAATTAATGCTTGAAAATAAATTCAAAATTGTTGAGTTTTGGTTTAAAGTCGAAAGTAAAAGCTTATTAAGTTACTTAGCACATTCTTAAGTTGAATTATTAAGTCAACTTAAAGCTCTAATTTTTTCGTAATTTTTTAAAATATTGTTCTGTAAGTCAAAAATTTTCACATTTTTAAGCATAAAAAATTGAAACTTAATATTACTTAATGGGTTTAAGTATAAAATTTTACTTAGCTATTTTCTAATTTTTTGCTTAAGTCGTAAAAACGTAAAACTTAACGAACTTAAGTCAAATATCGAATTTCAAAAAATTGATTTTTTTTAATATTTATCGTATTTTAATGACTTAAGCCTCGACTTAAGACTTAACGTTCAAAAAATAATTTTTTTTAAATCAAGTAAAATTCCAATTTTTTTTTCAAACCTTAATTTTAAAAAAAATATTGATCATAAACTTACCTTGTTCATTTTGTTGATTTCTATTGGATTTGTCGTTCTGCCAATCTTCTTCTAGAACGAAATTAAAGAAAAAACGAAAAAAAATCTGATCAGTAAGGAACTTTTGTGTCATAAAATTTAAAAATTTGGTCGATTTTTGTTCACACCGACTAAAAACACACAAAAAACCACATTAATATCTCGGACGAATAAACAGCTATTTAATTTGCATGGCACTTCTGATGATGGTTATGATGATGATGATGACGATAAAAGGAACCTCATAATATAATAAAGCTCAACCGCACAAAATAATGAAAACATTTATCATCTGAAAGTGTTTGTGTCGGTTACTCGGCGCAGTTCACGTTCAATTAGAGACTGAACATTAAAAATAAAATTTCTAAAAATAAATTCGTTTTGATGCTCAAGGATATTTTTATGTTTGCGTCTTCTAGACACGCTTTGTGTGGGTCGAAACAAAAAAAGAAAAGGAAAAATGTCTGGAAAAAAAAATTGGACGTGATAAATGTCGACACACTCCATGCAGAGACAGATATTCGCTCCAAATCGCATCAAATATTACAGCAATAAATTGTAACCAAGCGAAATAAATAAATAAACCTCTTTCGTTGCTATTCCTTTCTTTCTTTGTTTGAAGAACAATAGAAAAAAACTTAGAACGAGAAATATATTTTTTTATTTGAAATAAATACAAAAAAAAAGTATTTTATTTCTTAAAAAAAAAAAAATATTTTGAATTCAATATAGGAACGTTACTTTTGCTTCTTTTAACAGGAAAAATATTTACATTTGAATATTTTACAGAAATGACATAAAAAGACTTCTTTCTGAGTAATTTATGCGAAGTAATATGAAATTTTTATCATAAACCAGGCGTTTCCTTATACATAAAAAATTCCCATAATTCATCCTTCTTGTAGAAAAAAAAAATATTACAAAAAATCAATAAAGCGAAAAAATGTTTGACTTGAAAAAAAAATCAGGAAAAAAAGGAGTAAATTGACGTAATTTTTTATTTTCTTCTTCTTTAAAGAATTTTTTTTTCATTAAAATCTCGAAACGCGATAAAACTCACCATGTTACGACCCAATTTTGCGCAACATTTTTTTTTGTGTATGAACCTTATCGTTAATATTAATATTCTCGTGTTTCCGTGAAAAATAAACATAAATAATAATTCTTTTTACAGCACGACGAGCCATGTGCCAGTGAAATGAAATAAGATGAGATGTTTTTCATTGGTTTTTAATGGTAGACACAATGATATCTCTTTTTTTGCTTTTTTTGTCTATCAGACTTGTTTATTTTAACAACTCGGTGAGAAAATGGTAAAGAAAGCGAGATTTTTACTCGAGTAACACACAAAAAAAAAGTAAGAAAGCAAATAATTTAATAATTTATTGTACATAATGTTACACGGAGCTTATGGTACGCTTTTCTTTTCGTCGTGTCTTGTCTTGTTTTTTATTATCTACCTGCCAAGAGAGAATAAATGCCAAGTTACATCAGATAAAATTTAATATTCATCTCGTAAAAGGAGGTTTTAGCGTTGATTAAAGAGACACGGATGCTTTTTCGGTTAACGAGCGGTAAAATGGAGCAAATTACTCTATTTTGACAAATAGTGGATGGCGGGATAAATTTGATGTGATTAATTTGTGTTTCGAAAAATAAGGAAAAATGTTGATGGAAATTAAAGAAAAATATTTTTCATATAAAAATTCGTAAAAAAATAATTTTTTTATAAAAATAATATTTTTAAAATTAATAGTTAATTTATTTTTAAATATTATTAAAATAAATAAATTAATTAATTAATTAATAAAATAATTATAAAATTTTTTCAAATACTTCCAATAATAATTTTTTATTTTTTTATTTTTAATAATTAAAATAAAACTTTTTTAAATAAATTAATAAAATTTGAAATAAATAAATGTTATTTAATAAATAATTAATAAATTTAATTAATTAATAATATTTTTATTCATTTTAATTATTTTTTTTATTAAATTTTTATTTAAAAAAAAAATTATTAATATAAATTTTTTTTTTGTATAATTTTAATTTATTTTTTTGATTTCTTAAATTAAGATAATTAAAATTTTTATTAATTTAATTAATTAAAAAAATCAATAGTTTATTTTTTTTTACTTTAAATAATTTAAAGAAAAATAATTTTCCTCCAAATTTCACAAAATGTATCAAATGTATCAAATTTCAAATGTATGTAATTGCGAGACATTTTTTTTTTCCAAAGTACTTAAATAGTGCTTAGATACAAAATATCACCAACCACACATATTTATTAGAGTTTTCCTTTTTCAGTAACCAAAATATCCATTACACGAAGCTCTTACGCAGTAAATGGCCACAATTCACACGTGTACACAAAAGTATCTTATTTCACAAGGACAGAAGGAAAATTCATGTGCAAAATTCATGATGATGACTAGCCAGTGGTTAATGTCACATACATGTATTATTTATAAAAGGGATTAAATTACAAAATTTTGAACACATTTGTTTCTAAGTAACACCCAAGGAGAGAGCAATTGAGGTAGTTATTTGTCCTCAAAATGAAAATTTAAACTTAATGAAGTGTTAAGGAATTATTTTTTTAAAATTTATTTATTTAAATTATTTTCAATAATTAATTAATTAATAATAATATTTTTATTTATTTTTAAATTTAATAATAAAATATTTATTTTTTTTTAAATTAAAATATTAAATTTAAAATAAATTATTTAATTAAATAATTATTATTAAATTAATTATTTTTAATTTTTTAATTATTAAAAAATTTTATTTATTTTTATTTTTATTATTTTAATAATTAATTTAATTATTTAAAAAAAAAATAAAAAAAATTGATTTTTAAAAAGAATTTTAAATATAAAAATTCTTGAATAAAATAAGAATAAAAATTTCTTTTATTAAAATTAATTGCCATAAACCTCTATCAATTTGAAACAAAGCTAAAGTTAAAATATAATTTCCATTGCACATCTGTCCCCGTTCGCCAATATTTACCGAAAAATAAATTAAAAGGTATAAATTTCCCTTTAGACTCGCCTTCAACGTTAAAATATTCATGAATCATTATTATTTTATTTTATTTTAATTTATGAAAAAAAGAGAAAAATTGTCGTTCCATTTTCCAAAAATAACAATCTAAGTCAATATTGACTCGTGGAGACACAATTTTTCATTCGCCTTCTCGCAAAGCTTTAAAACAAACATCGTTGTCGCATCGAATCAATGTTTCATTTGCTCCAGCATCAATAATGTATTTTATTTTATACACAAAATAATAATAATAATAAAAAGATCCGAACAACAACAACACATTCGATCCTTGATATACTGACGTTGTTCTACATATAATAATATTGAAAATCTGGGCTACTCATTGTTTGTTCATTTTGAATATTTTATCGGGTTTTTTTTTATGACGAAGAGAAACAAAAAATAAATTGAATTTTCGCTGCGTTGCTTTTCTCCTGTTTTCGCATCAAAAGCTTAGGATTAGAGGAAAATATTTGACGTTGCTTCGAGCGATTCCAGGCGCTTCCACACACAAATTAAGCGAAAAACCGAGATAACGAAGAAAAAAGGAGAAAATTCCTTCAATCAATATTAATTAAATGTCAGTAGCATTTTTTTTTATTTTTTTTTTTTTTAACGAAAACGAGACTCATGGAAGAGTTATGACAAAATGTGCTAAAAACGAAGTAAAATCAAATCCAATTAATGTTGAAATTGTGCACACTAACGAACATCGACGTCAGTCGACGATGAATAAATTGAACTTAATTGAAGTAAACATTCATCAAAAAACGGTAAATGAACATAAATGAATGACAAATTTTATAATTACATTTGGTGTGTGTGCGTATTAATTCGTTTCAGTCCATAAAAAAGGTGCAAAAAATCTCATAGAACAAAAAAAAAAGTAAATTTAAAAACGTAAATAAGTAAACTTTTCTCCAGAGTAACCGGAAAGTAATATTAAGTTGTTCCCATTATATTACTCCAGATTGACAAATGATTCTTCTCCTTCCTTCTTACATTTTTTTTTTATTCAGAAAAACATTTTTTTTTTCGTTTTTCACAAAAGTCTTGTTCACGAGTAAAGTGCGGTCGTGCGTAAAGGAAAAATTTCATTTAGTACTTGAATAAGTTGAGTAACACAATTGGTAAATAAGGCAGGAACTAGGCGACACAATAAATTGTTTGAAAGTAAATTACATTATTGAATAATAATTATTTTTGATTTGATTGAAAGCTGTTCGTGGAAAGTTTGTTGTTGGAGAGTTTTGATGACATTTTATTGGTTGGTCGAACGGGAAATTTAATTTGCGATGTAATTAAAAAAGTTTAGTTTTCAAGGATTTTTGTCAGTTTTTGAAGGTCGTATGTTTTTTCCTAAATTTTCTCTAAAATATTTATAAAGGCATTTTTTTTAATAAAAAATGTTTTTTTTTATCTGAAGTAGAATAATTTATTTTTTTTTTTAAATAAATTAAAATATTTTTTTCTAAAATACCTAAATTTAAATAATTTTTTTAAAAATAAATTAAAATAATTTTTTTTAAAATAACTAAATTTTATTAATTTTTTTAAAAATTTAAACATTTTTTTTGAATAAATTAAATAAATAAATTAAATAAATTTTTTTTTAAAATAATTTTTTTAAAAAAATTTAAATAATTTTTTTTAAAAAATAAATTAAAATATTTTTTTTAAATAAAAAAAAATAAATAATTAAAAAATAAAAATATTTTTTTTAAATTAAAAAATATATTAAAAAAATAAAACATTAAATTATTTTAAAAATATTTTAAATAAAAATAAAAAATAAAAATAAAAAAAATAAAAAATAAAAAAAAATAAATAAAAATAAATAAAAAAAAAAAATAAATAAAATAAAATAAATAAAAATAAAAAAAATATTTAAAATATTTTTTAAATAATTTAAAATTAAAAAAATATTTTAAAATATTTTTTTTTTAACAAAAAAATTTTATTTATTTTTAGAAGGTACGTATTTTCTTTAGGTATTTATTTTTCTTTTGTTTCTTTCTATCCTTTAACAATTTATTTTTTTACAATTAAAATAATAATTTTTTTTCTTTGTTTGTAGAAAAAAATATTATTAATAAAAACAAGGAAAAAAGTAAAATTTTCTTTTTAATTATTTATTTTAATTCAAGATTTTTCAAATTATATATTTTTTTATTTTTTCGAAAATCTGCTATTTTTGTACAAAAAATAAAAATATTTAATTTGGAAAGGTATTTTTTTAAATAAATAAAAATTAAAAAAAACGATTTAATTTTTATTTCTTTTTGAATGCTTATCATTTGATAATGATGAAAAATTAATTTCCTGAGAGATTTTTCTGTAATTTCTTTTTTCTTTTAATTTTCTTCATGTCAAAAATCTGTCATTTCACATCAAAAAATAAAAAAAATATATCTTCATCCACATAAGAAACAAATAAAAATTGATTAAAATCAACTAAATTTCCAAACTAAAAACCACTTGCACTCTAAATTGTGATAAATGAACGCTGTCCAGCACAATTTTCTCGTCATCCAACTGCCCCGTATGCCTTTCATAACCATTAATGACCATCTTGACGTAAAAATGCTCATCTGAGCATGACAGTTATTACCCCTTTTCATTCAATATTTCCCACATCTGCACCCAATTTTACGATTACGGCACTTTGAAAACATGAAAAGTCATCTTAACCCATCATCATTTACTACACAAAAACACTTGAGACTTGTTTCGTAGCAAAAAATTGTTTTTATTTATTTTTTTTTTGTCGTAAACATCCAATCAATAATTCGTTTTTGGTCCATATAACAGGTGTCGTCGTCGAGGAATTTTGTTTTTGTCCTGCGAACGACATGATTTATGTTTATTAGTTACTTTTAAAGCTCTTTTCCCGTGTAAACGAGCAAATATTAATAAAACTCAGCCGAAAATATTTTAGTTGTTTTAACGGCAAAAGCATCGTAAAAATCCCCGTAGACGCAAAAATAAACAAAATTATCCGTTTTTACGACATTTACACAACACACCCTCGTGTACCGGGCAACCCTTGAGTAAAGTTATGTAGCGCCTGGTTGTTCATCATCATAATAAACATGAACTCGAAATATTTGGGTCAATCTTCTGTTCGGTTAAGTATGATATTATTTATCATCACTCACTCCATTCAAACCATGTGCTGCTTGTCGCTGTTTTTTTCTCTGTCGTGAAATATCATTTTTTTTATGTTTTTGATGCGAAGATGGACAACAACATCTACATTGCGAAAAAAAATGACAAATAAAAAAATTGCTGATTTAGCGAGAAAGATAAGAATGTTGTCCTTCAAAAAGAGAAAAATTTGGGTCAAAATGCATAAAAAAAGTCGGGAACGGAGTGATTGATGATAAATTTTAATGAAATTAAAAACATCCATTAGTCGCCCTTTTAATAAGGAACGAATCCAATTACCTCCTTCGCGTCCTCCTTTACGTTTCTTTTTCGAACTCGATGACGACGAGGATGAGGAACTTTTATCTTTGCTCTTCCATCTTATCAACATTGTGCACTTTTATTATTTTTCTATCACTTTTTATCAATTTTTACTATTGTCTTGGCGCGCTACGAGGTGCCAATGTACAATTTCTAATATTACAAGTTTTCTTCGTTTTCTTTTTTTGTAGATTTTCTGCTACTTCTTGAGAAAGAGAAATTTTTTTTTTTACTTTTTGCCGTTAAACGTGTAACGTAATGAATATTGCATAACCGATATTATTTTTCCTCTTGCGCTTTTTACGTCTTTTGAGAATAAGAATGAGGAGGATGATGGTGAAATATGTTGTTATACTGCAGTTTTTCTGCTCTTTGAGTCGAAAAGTGGTGAATTTTAGGGTATTTGTGTAATATTTTTTCATTTTTGTTTTCAATTGAATTTTTAAACAGCTAATTTTAATCTTTTTGGCGTTAAAATAATTTCTAAAAAGATTAAAAATTAAAAAAAAGTTTTTTCCCAAAAGAAAATATTTTATATTTAAAATTAATTTTTATTTGTTTATAAATATATTTTTTAATATAAAATATTATTTTTTTTTTATTAATAAATTAATTTGACGTCATAATAAATTTTTCAAAAAATTTAAATTAATTAAATTAAAAATATTAATTAAACAAAAAGAAAATTTTTAAAAAAATTATTTATTTTCCTCTTAAAAATATTAAAAAAAATAAATTTGAAATATTAAAAATATTTTTAAAAATTTTTATATTTAATTATTATTTTTAATTTATTTTTTTTTAAAATTTTAAATAAATTTTTTTAAAATAAAGTTATTTTTTTATTATTTTTATTGTTATTATTATTTATTTATTTTTTTTTTATTTTATTTTAAAATTATTTTTTTTTTAAATATTTTTAGTTTTATTTAAACATCAGCTTTTACTGTTTTTTTACTTCACAAACATTTTTAAAACTCATTAACACATTTTTTTTAAATTTCAGAAAAAATTCGAGCTAATTTTTTTTTAATATTGAACTAAAAAAGTTAAAAACTTTAAAATAAAAAATAAAAAAAATTATAAAATAAAAAAAAAATTTAAAATAAAATGAATTTTTTTTAAAATAAATTTAATAAATGCTAGATTTGAATTTTTTTTAAAATTATTTTTGAAATTTTGAATCAAAAAAAGAAATCATGCTAAATTTAGTTCTTTAAATCCTTAAATTTTCCCCCTTTTTCACCGTTTGAACATTGAAACTTGAGTCGCTGTTGACTTTTCATTTATTTTTCTTCAACAATTCTCTTGAAAAAAAATTATTTTTGCAAAGAAGCAGATATAAAGTTCTTTCCAATCAAATAAACTTTTCTTTAGAAGTGAAATCGTAACTGATATAAATTGCAGGTGAATTGCAATTAATTATTATCTGAAGAGATCGTTTACTTCAAAAAAGTTTTTCACTCCTCGCTTAGTTTGTTGCACTTCAAACAAAAAAAAAACACGTATTTTTCAAGCGCGCTTCTCGAAACGCGACAAAAAGAAATTATTTGCTTTTATAATTATAGTCCTCACTTGCAGAATGCACCCATGCCTGCATCCTTATTTGCATAATTTATTTATCGCATGAAAAAGTCTGCAAATATTTTGTTGCACTTTCTGTGGAGGCACGAAAAAATTCGTATAAATCTCCGAGCACGAAGCGAATTTTTTTTCATACAAATGAGAAATTCTGCAAAAAGGTGAGTTTATCCGCCGAGCAAAAAAAAACAGGAATTTCATTACAATTTTATTAAAAATTTTCTAGCTTCGAGGCAACTTTTTCCGTAGCTTTATTTTCGCAGCTAATTGATGTTTACGGGAAATGTAGCTTGTTAACGGCTGGAAAGAATGATAAATGAGCAGCTATTGCCACAATCCGTAATTTAAAACAAACGCAAAGAGGTAAGTTGCAAAATGGAGTAAATGCAGTCTATTGACGGGGGCAAAAAGACGAACATGGAACAAAGGCAAATGTTTAATAATAAAGTAAAACTGCTAATTGCTAGTTTGCAAGCGATGTTACTGCGCCTCCATTGAAATGCTTGTTTTCTGTCATTCACTTGTGGAATCGTCAATGCGCGCGAACAACTCTTAATTAGTTGAAAATGTTTGCATTTATAGTCACAAAGGGAGCTTTTTCATCGAAATTTATCTGTCGAACTTCACCGTTGAGCACGAAAAAAATTCTTTTGTTTCTAAAAAAATTACTATGAAAAAAAACTTTTTTTTTTTGGGTGAAAAAATATTTCCTAAGTGATTACTTCCGGCTGAATAATTTAAAGGAATTTTATTTTTCTATTTTTTTTTTATTTTTTTTTTGTGTCGGGTTCCTTCCTTTAATGAATTTTTAAACCGGTCAAAAAAAAACTTTTTTTTTTTATTTTTTTTTGTTTATTGGGATCGCAGTCAATTGAACACCAACGACTCAGATCAAAGCGAACCCCTTTAAATTGTTTTTTCACCTAATTTTTTTTTTTCGTGTACAAAACGAGCAAGCGAGCGAATGTCCGACCTACTAACGATTGAAGGTACGATGACCCATCTTTCACAACACATTATTCTTTTTTTTTTTCACACGTTCCCTCTTTTTTTTACTTGATTTACGGGAGTATCGTTAATCCTCATTTTATCCTCTATTTTTTTTATTTTATTGGCAGTTTCTTATCAATTTTATAAAGTTTTTTTTAACATTAAATTTATGCCGATTAAGTTTTCTGGGAAGTTTTTCTGCCCTTTGAACCTTGTTTCTGCAGAATTTTTTGCTTTGAATTTTTTTCAAATAAAAATTTCTTGGAAATTTTTATTTTTTATGTAAATGCACGTAAGATGGGAAAAATAATATCAATAAAAGATGCTTTTTGCGTCTTTTGTGCGGGCAAAAAAAATTGTTTTTTCTCTCTTCATTTATTATTTACGAGATAATTACGTTAAAATACGCGATTATTGTGGGCACTCGCGACGTATTTCGAGTAATTTTGATGATTTTTCATACATTTTTCGGTTTTTTATCTGATATTTTTCCATTTTATCCACTTATTTATCATTTTTTTCCATTCACACACACTAAAAAAATTGTTTTTCTTTCCCGAAATTGTCCGCCACTTTTGCTTGATGTCTCATGAAAAATTCTACACGAACTGAATGTTGTGCGACGTGAAAAGTATGGATGAAGCGAATCCGCCCTTATACTCGTCATGCAGACGTATGGCAAAGGATATTATCTCGGTCGATACATATGGCAAATGCGTGCGCACGAAAATCGTGTGAAAATTTTTTCCGCACACAAATACAGAGGAAAACGCAGGACGAACACATGGAAAAACGTAAATATGTATAGGGTGCACCTGCAGTCGCTAAAGGATTTTTGTGCGAAAGATGCTGGAATCGCGTTTTTGCGAATGTAGTGGTGACATGACGTCGAGATTCGGTTGTGTTAGTACCCGACACACACACAAAGGCACGAAGCAGGGCAACGATTACTTAAGTAAGTTTTTCTTGTCTTGTCCCACGATGATGTCTATAACCTACATTTGACGAATAAAAATATTCGCATTCTAAATTTTTTTTTTATTGTGATAAAATTCACAAAATATTAAAAAAAAAAAAAATATTTTTAATTAAAAAATTAATTATTAAAATTATTTAATTAATTTTTTTAAAATTAAAAATATTTTTTTATTTACATTTTTTTCAAAATTTTATTTTTTAAATTAAAAAAAATGTTTTTAATTTTTTATTAATAAATAATTATTAAAAATAAAAAAATATTTTTTTATTTGTGAAAGACTCACTTATTATTTTTTTTTTAAATTAAAAAGAAATTATTTTTAATATTTTATTCGCGAAAAATTCACAAAATATTTTTTAAAAATTTTTTAATAATTTAAAAAAATATTTATTTATTATTATTTTTAATTTTTAATTTAGAAAATTAAATTATTTTTTTTTTAAATTAAAATAAATTAAGAAAAAATTCTCTTCAATGACAAAATTTTAAATTTTATTATTTAAATTTAATTTTAAATAAATCAAAAATTTAATTTTTACTTTATTTTTTTTAAATATTTTAAATTAAAAAAAAATAAAAATATTGAAAAAATAAAGTAAAAATTAAATTTTTAATTCAATTAAAATTAAATTTAATAAAACTTAAAAATTTAAAAACTTTTTTTTTAATATTTATTTTTAAATTTTGTCATTGAAGATAATTTATTCTTAAATTTATTTTAATTAAATTTAATTAATTTATTTTTTTTTAATTTTTCGTCATTAAAGGGATACTCCAAAGTTGCATCATCTACGATGGCGTAAAATTGGCGATGCAATGAACTTTAACATTTCCACTCGTCCTGTGTGTGTTTGTGAGTATGACATCATAAAGCGTTCGTTCCTTATCTCCCAATGTACATTACCCGACTTTTCTGACGCCTCGAACGAGCCATGTACATTTTTTTTTCGTTGTGTGCGTGGAAAAAGGGAGTAATGCACGTTGCCGGCAAAAAATAAGAAGAAAAAAACATCTTTTTAGAGAGCTGTTGTGTTTGTATGTGTGTGTGGATGTTTATGTCTTTTTATGTTAAACAACTCTTCGCTTTCCTCTTTTTATTTTATTTTTGCTTATCCGTGCGCGATGTTTTTCCTTTATTTTGTCATCGTCGCTTTTTTTTCGCTTCTTCTCTCCTAGTTTTATGGTGAAAATCAGATTTTGTGTACAGAGACAAAGTTTTATAACCCGTTTATATTTCGCACTCGAGTGTTTTTCAGTGAAAAAATTGGTTTTAAGGATTTTGGTGTCTTTTGTTTCTATTGAAAAAGGTAAATTTAAAGCTACAAAGAGAAAATTAAGTTGAAATTTACGAGAGTTCAGCATGTTAAGAGAGTCGTGAAGAGCTGAATTTACGTCTCAAAGCACTAATTTTACATTTGAAGCAATATTAACCTCCATAGGTATTAAATTAACATCCAAAGGTATTAAATTAACATCCAAAGGTATTAAATTAACATCCAAAGGTATTAAATTAACATCCAAAGGTATTAAATTAACATCCAAAGGTATTAAATTAACATCCAAAGGTATTAAATTAACATCCAAAGGTATTAAATTAACATCCAAAGGTATTAAATTAACATCCAAAGGTATTAAATTAACATCCAAAGGTATTAAATTAACATCCAAAGGTATTAAATTAACATCCAAAGGTATTAAATTAACATCCAAAGGTATTAAATTAACATCCAAAGGTATTAAATTAACATCCAAAGGTATTAAATTAACATCCAAAGGCATTAAATTAACATCCAAAGGTATTAAATTAACATCCAAAGGTATTAAATTAACATCCAAAGGTATTAAATTAACATCCAAAGGTATTAAATTTAAACCCAAAGGTATTAAATTAACATTTTTTAAATTAACACCCAAAATATTTTTTAATAAAAAATGCGCTCTCACAAATTTCAAATTTTCAAAATTCTTTTGGTTTTTTTCCTCTTATACATGTGTGCAAAAATACGTGTCGCGTCGTCGTTCAAGTTTATGATGTAATAGAGACTAAAGTAGACATTTTGGCACCTCGCTCTCTCAATTTAATTTATATCCGTAGATATTTTTAGAAATATGTCATGAATATATTACGAACAAAACAAAGAAATGGTCCAAAAAATCACATCTGGCGCTGATGGCTCGAGCAAAAAGGACGAACAAACCCCCAACTAATTTATATTTCTATTAAAGTTAAAGTGCATTTCAGGAGATTTATTATTTTTTTGTGTGTCACACGATGCGAACGACAACGAAACGTGTCATCAACACCGAAAGAATAATGGCATTAATGAAGCTTAAACTTATATTTCACACAATCTACTCTCTCCAAAGTGTTTTAGTTTGTCGGCGGCAGTAAGGAAAGCAGAAAATATTATGCAAGGTCATGGAAGTGAAGCAATGAAATTTATTCAGTAACGAGAAGAGCGAAAATGTGAGAAGAGGGAATGTTTAATAATAAATTATCTTATTTATTATTTAAAACACTGCCCGCTAGTGTAAAATATCTTTCTTCCCTTCTCTTCGGGGACATTTCATTACAGGCAACATCTCTCTCTAATGACAAGTCCTTGACAACATTGTAAATTTTATTTTTCTTTTTATGACTTTTTTACTCGTTTCAACTTAGTAACAACATTCGTTTGTGTCGGTTGCCGATTTTCTCGTCCAACCGAACAGAAAGTAGCCAGCCATGAATCCCACGAGAATCGCCAAGCATTGCCAATAATTGAAGTTCATGAAAATCAGCATCAAGCCGTAAGAGCAAAGTACTTGCACAAAGTGCATCGCTGTTTGGATGAGATGATATTTGCTGCACAAAAATTGGGAAAATGTTTGTTTTTGCGGTAGATTTTTTGCGTTTTTCGATTCAAGTTCGTAGAATTTCTCCCGGAGGTGTTTGAGGCCTTCGAATAGGATGGCGATGAAAAATAGCAGGAAACAAACGCCGACAAAGGGTCCAACTGTTGTCGTGGTCCAAGAGTTGAAGAAATTTGTTTCGCAAACGCCATCGTGGAACTATTGGGATTTAATTTGAATTTAGTGAGGAATTTTTAAAATTATTTTGACGGTAGAAATGTTTGAAAATGTATTAAAAAATTAATTGAAAATTAAATTTATATTAAGATTAAATTAATATTAATTAAATTGAAGCTTTTAATTTAATTTTATTTTTTAATAAATATCATTATTTTTTCAAAAATTTAAATTTTAAGACTTAATTTTTTTTTTAAATTTATTAATAAAAAATTTAATTTAATTTTCATTTAATTTTAAATTAATTTTAATTTAATTTTAATTTAATTTTAATTTAATTTTTTAATTTAATTTAATTTAATTTTAAATTTTTAATTTAATTAAAATTTAATTTAATTTTAATTTAATTTTAATTTAATTAAAAATTAATTTTTAAAAGTTTTAAAATTTTAAATTATTTTTTTCAGAAGATTTTTTAAAATTAACCGTAAAAAATTAAATTTTTAGAAAAAAAATAATTTTTTTACAATTTTTTTTGCGATTTCAATGATTTTCAATTCTCAAAATTTTAATTTTTGAAAAAATAATGACATTTGCATAAATAAAAATTTGTCTTATAAAATGACAGGTATCAAAATAATTTGTTAAAAAAATATTTTTTTTTGTTTAGGTACTTTGTTTGTTTAAAAATTGAATCAGAAAATAATACTTTACAAGTAAAAATTTTGACAACTTCAAAAATATTACTTTAATAGATGTCAAACTTTTTGCTAAAATTTCTAAAATTGTTAAAATTTATATTATTTTTTTTTATTCAAAATTTTTTGATAGTGTTCAAAAGCTCATATTAAAATAAATTTTCAAGACAAAAATGAAAAATGTCAAACTTTCTTCTCAAAAAAATTTTTAAGGAACTTCTGTGTTTATAAAAGTTCAAAAATTAAGATTTTTTCAAAAAATTTCTACATTTTTACTGTCAAAATGTAAAAAAAAAATCTATTTTTAGCTCAAAAAGTCTCTTACCAACATAATCATGGGACATCCCCCATCTTCTCGCTCATGAATATGCGTTTCAAGACCCATATTTCTCGCTTCAAAGATTTAATACGGTCAACAATCGGACAGAAACTGACACGGGTTGTCATACAATCAAACGTTAATCTTGGAATTCTGTTATCGACATGTCTTTGGATAAGGTTTATCTTCCGATAAGATATGCCGAGCGACGTCTTATTAAGTAGATGCTCGAAAATCGGATGTTTGATGGAAAAAAACGAACAAATTGTTTTATTTTTAACCAAAAACCGGCAAAAATGAATTTCCGATCGAACTTTGGATTAAAAAAAATTGAATTGTTTACGAGATAAGATAATTTTCGTGTCATTTGTCCATCAGACGAACATAAAACGCAAATATTGAACATGCAAAATGTTTATTTATTATCAGTTAAAAAAAATATCGGCAGAAAAAATGTCCCTCAGCATGCATCACACTGTTCGAATGTCGTTTGTCGCAGCCAAGCAAAAAAATAATATCCCACAACTGCACCCAATAAAATTGCCAAAATCAACCAAAAATTGAACTGCATGAGAATCAACATGAGCCAGTAGCCAATTGCAATTTGTGCGCCATGTAAAAGCGATTGCACGACGTGATTCCGTCCGAACATGTATTCGGCATTCGTTTTTTGCGGTAATCCGGCTTTCGTGCGAACCCGATTTCGCAGTGTCTCTCGCCGCGTCATGTATTCCCGAAAGTAACGGATGCCCTCGAACAGCACCGCGATGCAAAAAAGCCCAATTGACGAAGCAACAAACGTACTAATTACCTCGGCGATCCATTCTTTGAACAAAATTACCTCGCAACTGCCGTAATGCATCTGCCAAAGTGTTCCAAGGATGAGAAAAAAAATCAAATTACTTTAAACGAACGACTTACGGAGACAATTAGGGGACATGGTCCGCGTGAACCGTGATGCTCGTGCGACATTTTGATGACAACTAACCCACGCCAAGTCCCGTTGAAGCCGTTTCTTAATCTTATCTTCGAGCTATTTTTATCTAAAACTCGCTATAAAGATTTCAAAAAGTCGTTCCGTTAAAATGTTTTCACCTTTTGAGAAGGTGTTAACTAGCAAAAAAAGAAGATTTTTTCATTGTTCGGGCGGATTGTCGTCTGGATGGTCCATTGTTTGACTTCTTTTGTTGTCACTTGAATGAAACTTTTTCTTGTCTCGTTTTATTGCTGCTGCTGCTAAGTGATAGAGAGCTTAACGGTTCATTTTTTTTTTGCCTTTTTATTGAAAAAAATAAAAAAAAATGACAAACTTTGTAATTCTCTCCATAAACAACAACAACAATCAACTCTTGAAAAAAACTCGTGAATAAAAAAGTTGCACTTGGAACATAATTTGATTAAAAAAGTTACAAAAAAATTTGAAAAGGCTTCATTAGTGATAAAAAAGGATTTTCAAGTAAAGCCACTTAATTAATCAGTCAAACTTGAATGAATGAACTCACAATTTAAAAAAAAACTTGTTAATTGACCTTGAAATTGTAAAAAAAAAATAAATATTGAAAGAAGTACTTGCGGACTGTTTACAAGAAGCAATTTTGTTATGGATGTTGATTTTGTGCTCAATTTCCGTTGTTTGTAAAGATGTTTTTGTTTCAATTTTTTGTTTGTCGAATATTTTTAGTTTTTTTCTTTAAATTAATTTATAAGGAGAATTTTCTCAAATATTAAATTAAAAAAATTGCAGTAAAATAAATTATTAATAATATTATTAATTATATTAAATATTAATTTAAAATATCATCAGAATAATTACGCAAAAATTTTTTTTTGTTTAAAAATTATGAAAAATAATATTCTTTAATAAAAAATATTAATTTAGAATTTGTATGTGAAAATTACTTGAAAATTGTTGGATTATTTGACATATTGTCGAAATTAATTTTTTGTTAATTTAAGCAGAAATATTGAAAATTTTTTTAAGAAAATGATGTTTTTTAATTTTAAATATTTATATTTAAATTTTAATTATAACTTTTTTATTTTAAAATTTTTATTTATTTTTTTTTAATACCTATTTATTTTGAATTTTTTTTAAAATCTTAATTAAAAACTTTTATTAATTTTTAAAAAATATTTTATTAAATTAATATTAATTATTTAAATTATTTTTTAAACCTTTAAAATATGATTAAAAATTTTTCATAATATCTTTTCATTATTTTTTATATATTATGTAAATTATCTAGAATAAAAATCATGAAAAAAAAAACATTTTTTTCAACATTCACAAATATTAGACTTTCTGAATAAAAATTTAAAAAAATGTTTTTTGATCAATTTTTTTTATTTAAATTTAAATTTATTTATTTTTTATTTTATTTAAATTTTATTTTAATTAAGAATTTTGTTTTATTATTTTTTTTTAATTTTAAATTAAAATTGATTTTTATTTTTCAAGACAATTTTTCAACTTTAACGAAATTTTATTTTTATTCCGTTGAACAAACAAACTTGACTCTTTTTAAATTTTAATACCTTCCAAAAATTCTCTTCAACTTGCATTAAACATTCTCTCACAAGTCAATCAAAAAATTACTAAAACTGGAGAACTTTTCGTTTGTATATTTATTTATTTATCATTACGCTTCTACACTCAAATGAGACATATGTGAGTAAAATACACAGACACGAAACTAAAATAAAATAAACATGAACCGATAACACAAATTTCCGATTCGTTGCGATTTATTAAAAACTGTTCAGTTAATATTTGACTGTCGTTCTATTCAGTCAAACAATTTTCTTGTTTAGCTTCTATTTATTTATTTTTACTTTTTTTTATTTTTTGTTAAAGTACGTCAAAATAACAAGTGAGTAAATAAAAATTTAAAAATATTATTTTTGTTGGCAACTATCAACAACTAAACAAACAATTTGGGACAGGAATTTCCAATGCTTGTATCGCGGAATTACTGACAATGGATTTTTTTTACTTGGATTTAAAACAGATCTTAGATAAGATTTTTTTTTTTGAATCAAATCTTATCATTAGAATTGAAAAAAAAATAACAAGTGTTCAGTTAATCTACCGTAAATTTTATTTTAAATAGAGAACTGCCTTGAAATTAATGTCACTGCGTCAAAAATTATTATTAAAAAAAAATTGTGAAATAATTTAAATAATTTTTTTTTTTACTTAAATAAATTTTAATTTTTTTATATTTTAAAAATTTTTATATGAAAGTAAATTTAAACTTTCACAAAAAAAAAATCAGAAAGTTGCAGAATTTTAAATCAAAGTCCAGGTAAAAATTTCGGGTGAAAACATAAACTTCCTACAAAAAAAAAATTAAAACAAAACAATTCCATATGTGCGTGTTAATTGCAAATTCCTTCCCGTTTTTAAATGAACATAAAATAAATGCAGTAGCAGTAAACAACAACAAAAACTCGTTCTGCATTTTAAATGCATTTAACGGTCAATGTTACGACAAAATACAATCGAAACACGTGTTTTGCGAATTTTTCACTTTTGTGCGTTATCGACTACTGTACATTTTATTAATTTTACAGTAATCTAATTATTTTTGCCCATATCTAGTTAGTTAAGCGGTACACGAGATCGCTAATGAACGAATGTCAATTGCGAAAAAAAAATATTTCGTTATATAACCGATATGGAGGTTAATTTGTGAACTTATTAAGAATTTACAGTTTTTTTGTGATTTTTTTCCAGTTATGGCATTCGGCAAAGCGGTGTTGCTGTGCTTCCTTGTGCTTGGCGTCAGTTTGACAAGTGCGACGCCCAGACATCATCGAGGTAAGGGATTGAGAAATTTGAAACCTGTGAGATTGGAAGATGTGATCCCAAATAAATTTGGACAACGAGGATTTAATGGAACGTGGGTGGCAAATGATGCCTTTACTTATTATGATGTCGATCGGAATTTGATGAAAATGGATTTGGTTTCGAATCAACATGAGAGATTGTTGGGATTTGATGTTTTGGTAAGAAATTTTTGATTATTTTCGCGGAAAAAAATGGCCAAAAAAAAATTGAAAATTTTTATATTTTAATTTTATAATAAGAAACATTATTGAAAGTTTTAAAAATTTTATTAAAAATAGGCAAATTATTTTTTTATTTAATTAATTGAACAAAAATTAATTAAATTTAATTTACCAAACCCTTTAATTTAATTTTAATTTATTTAACTTTATTTTTTTTTTTGTAAAATTTAATTTTTTTGAAGAAATTTAAAAATAATTTATTGAATTTGGATTATTTGTGCTATTTTCATTTAAAATGTTAAAAAAAACTTAATTTTTTTTAAGTTGTCATAGTTGAAAAATCTAACTTTTTAAAATGAAATTATATGAAATAATTTTAATCAAAAAAAAAAAAAAAATAAAAAATAAATAAAAAAAATAAAAAAAAATGAAAAATATAAAAATTTTAAAAAAAATTTAAAAAAAATAAATTAATTAAATTAAATAAAATAAATTTAATTATTTTTTTTTATAAATCAATTAAATAATTATTTTTTTTAAGTTATTTAATTAAATTTTTAAAATATTTTTTTAAATTAATTTCTTTTGAGTTTTTTTAAATTAAATTTTAAATTAGTTTTTCAGTTTAATTTAATTTGTCAAATTTTTTTAGCGAATTTTTCATAATAAAAATTAAATTTAAAAATAAATATTTAAATTAAAAAAATTAAAAATTATTTTTGAATTATTTATTATTAATTAATTTCAATTTTTTTAAATAAAATTAAATAATTCAACTTTAAATTTATTTTTTTTTTTTTTGATAAAATTCTTAACATTTTTTTTAAATTTTTTCAGAAACAATGGAACGCCACAAGCACCAAAATGAACAAACAACAAACCCGTCTCTTACTCCGTTACGCCGATCGTCCAGTGTTTCGTCACAGCATTCTTGCCAAATATGTCGTTTACGACCTCGAACAACGCCTTGCCATTGACGTTGCCGGTCAAAACGAGCTTTGGGAATGTACTTGGTCCCCAACGGGCGATGCCATTGCCTACGTCAAGCAAGACAACAACGTTTATTACTACAGCTTAACGACCAAACAAGAAATGCAAGTCACAACTGACGGCTTGGTTGTCGATAATTCCGGCATAATTTACAACGGCATCTCCGACTGGGTGTACGAAGAGGAAGTTTTCTCCACGAAAAATGGCATGTGGTTCTCGCCGAACGGAAAATATCTCGCAATGGTGCATCTCGATGACACGCACGTGCATAACTTCACGTACAACATTTACGGCGCTCCGGGCACGATCGAGAGTCAATATCCGGCGGAAATTACGTTGCGTTATCCGAAAAGTGGAACTCCGAATCCGACAGTTGAGTTGCGGGTCATCGATTTAGAGCAATTTACGGCTTTTGTGACATACAAAGCGCCTCCTGCTTTGGGCTCCGAACCAATTTTGGGAAGTGTTTCGTGGATCAACGACAAAGTTTTCGCTCCAATGTGGCTGAATCGTCGTCAAAATCATGCTTTGTTCGTGTCGTGCGACGCTTCCAAGGCACGAGCTGATTGCTTGACGTTACACGAGAAATCCGAGCCCAATGGATGGGTTGATGTCACGTCGCTCGATTGTCACACAATTGAAACCAAAGAAATTTGCTTCTTCAAGGAAAACCAAAATGGATGGACTCGTTTGATGGAACTGAATTACGTATCGAAAGAAATCCGCGCTTTGTCTCCAACACTAACAACTGTCCTCCAAATCAAGGGATATCACAAAGAAACGAACGAAGTATATTTCGTGGCAACGGGCATCGCAATCGACGAAATCACGAATCCAGCATTGCAACATTTGTACGTTTATGACCGGAAATCGTCGCAAGTCAAATGCGTTTCTTGCGAAATTTTGAGTCCCGAAGGCGATAAATGCTCCTTTGTCTCCAGTGTGACCTTCAGCAACGATTTCAACTTTTTCGCCGTGACTTGTGGCGGTCCGGGTCCCGCTTACGTTCGAATTATGCGAAATGGCGCCGTTTTGCGAGCCCTTGACTTGTGGGAGGGAAATTGGGGTGTGCGTCAACTTTTAGGAGAATATCAAAAAACGCGCGTAATGTACTTACGTGTGCCCGTGGGACCCAAAAAAGAACATTCCGCCATCGTGAAGCTCCAACTCCCGAGTTGCTTTGAACAAGGCGCGAAACGTAAATATCCGATGATTGTTGATGTGTACGGTGGTCCAGGATCTGTTCGAATTCAGGATTCGTTCAGCATGGGATTCGGCGATTACATGGCGCAGAGCAAAAATGTCATTTATGCGAAAATTGATGGTCGAGGCAGTGGCAACAAAGGCACTGAAATGCTTTTTACCGTCAATAACGCGCTCGGAAGTGTCGAAATTGAAGATCAAATTGAAGTTACGAAAGCTTTGGTGGCAGAACTTGGATTTATTGATGCGGATCGTGTGGGAATTTGGGGTTGGAGTTACGGGGGTTATGCAACTGGCATGACTTTAGTTATGGATAAGGAAAAAGTCTTCCAAGGAGGCATTTCTGTGGCGCCGGTGTCGTCTTGGATCTATTACGATACGATTTATACGGAAAGATTCATGGGAACGCCCGAAGAAAATCCAGTTGGATATGAAAAAGGAGATTTGACGCAACGAGCAAAGGATATGAAGGGACATGAGTATCTCTTGATCCATGGAAATGCTGATGATAATGTGCATTATCAACAAGCAATGGTGTGGGCACGTGCTCTTGAACTTGAAGATGTGCTTTTCGAACAACAGGTGAGTCAAAAAAAAAAATTTTTTTTTAAACTTTTTTTTTCATATGAAAAAAAACTAGGTACTATTTTTTTTTCAAAATAAAAAAAAAATTAAAAAATTTTAATTATAAAAAAAAGGAATTTTAAAAGATGACATCAAAAATTTTTTAATTTTTTTTTTGATGAAACATTGAGCAAAATTTAATGGAAAATTTCTCTCAAGAATTTTAATATTTTTTTAAATTTATAATTTAAAAAATAATTTAAGAATATTTATTTTTTTCCAAAAAAAAAAAATTAAATGAAAAAATTAATTCTGCTTCATTTTATGAAAAATTTTCCTTAATTTTTTAAATAAATAATTTTTCATTTATAATAAATTTTAAAATTAATTTAGTTTAAAAATTAAAATTTATTTTAAAAATTTTTAATCTAAAAAAATGATAATTTTTTTGACATTTTCCAACATTTTTTGGAAAATTCGTAATTTTTTTAATTAATTTGTATTTTTTAATTAAAAATTTTTAAATTAACTAAAATTAATGATTTAAATTTTTAAATTTCAAAAATTTCAAAAACCATATTTTTTATAAAATAATTTTTAAAAAATTTATCATTTTTTAGGTACCTAATTAAAAAAAATAATTTTAAAAAAATTAATTAAAAATTAATCAAAAAATATTTTTTTTTTAACAAAAATTTTAAAATAATTAAAATATTTGAAAATTTTAAGGAAAATTCGAAAAAAAAAAATTTTTTTTTATGAAAGTTTTGACTTGAAAATTTTGTTCAACTAAATTTTTGAGATTCAAAATGAGACAAAAAATTGAAAATAAATTTTAAAAAACCCAGATTTCATCAAAAACTTCTCTTTTTTTCAGAGTTATCCTGACGAAGCCCACGGTCTAAACGGAGTTTCAAAACATTTATACCACACGATGGATGAATTCTGGCACCGAATCCTTAAACTAACCAAAGCTGACGAGACATGCGAACAAGCAAAAAGCTACTGGAAATGGTTCTAAACCGCAAAAAGACTGTTAACAAAACTTCTTTTTAATAAAACAAAAAAAAATAAAAAAAATCAAAAAATCTGACTTAATTTTGACCAGGATTTGGCATTTGCGCGAAATTTTGCATGTTCATGGGAACCTGATTCGCTTGCATTTGCATCGGAGGCATTGCTGGCATCGTCATTTGTTGTCCCTGCATCATCGAATTCGGGTAATAACTGAAATTCTGTGGCATGGGCGACATCATGTTATATTGCGGCATCATATTCGGTTGCATTGGCATTGAATTCATCATCTCCATGGGTTTTCCATCGCCTGTCATTTGCATTTGGGGACCCATTTGCGTCATCTGAGGCATTTGTTGCGGATAAAAGGTCTGCGGAACGCTTGAATTCATCATTTTTTGATCTCCCTTGCCCATGTTCGAGGTCATTTGTGGCATTTGCATCATTTTTTGCATGGAATCGGGCGTCATGTGAGCTTGCATGGGGTTCATATTGTGTTCCGGGAAGGCATTGTGTCCGTAATCGACGTAAACGATATCTGACATCTCTTCGGGCTTGAGAGCGCTTTCAATTGGCATGCCATCCGTGACTTCCAAAACTTGCGGAGATTCATTTTTCTTGCTTGACGAAAGGATTTCCGGGCAAACAGGCGTTTTTTGGGGCATTTGGAAACTATGATGGGTGCAACTTCGCATCTCATTGTTGGATTGGCCAGCACGTTTTCGTCCCTAAAGAAATTTTTTTCAATGAAAAATGTCAAAAAATGTTTTTTTCTCGTTACCATGCATTCCGATCTGCGACACTCTTGTTGCAATCCATTGCGACGATTGCAATTGCAAGCCGTAATTAAGACGCTTCCCTTGAGTTCTGGCGTGATTCGCGCATTTTTCTTCTCAGCTACGGCGCTCGACATTGGAGGAACAGTAAATGGATCGCACATTTTTATGAATGAACAAGTAATTTGCAAGAAAATAAAAAATTTGAACCGTTCTCAACGACTGTTAACAATGGAATGCCTTGTTTGCGTAGTGACCGGAAAATTCGTTACTGTTTCAAAGGTAACTTTAATTGAAAAGTTTTCTAATGATAAAAAAGTGGGTTTAAAGTGACAAATGTTTTCTTTTTTTTTTTCTCAGTATTTGCTTTGCTCAAATATTCACATAGTACTTCATATGATGCACGTACAATAAAAAAGAGGGTGGCATGTAAAATGCAATGATGTAGGTCAGTGACCGTTGCGTATCGTCAAAAGAAAAAAAATTATGGATAAAAAATTTTTAATTTTTAAAATTAAATTAATTTTTTTCTAAAATATTCAGATATTGCACTTGCTTTTAATTAATTAAATAGAAAAATAAGCGAAATAAAGACAAAAATTATCATGTAGTCATTTACAATCAACCAGTCGTTTCCATACAGCAAAATCTCATGAGACGAATGAAACTGATAATTTATAAATTGCCTTCACGCTCATTCATTTCCGGTATTGTCAATATCCTGTTTGGCGCCATCAAAGCAGAAATGCGGTAAAAATTTGAACTATTTTTGAGTCGTATGAAATTGATCATAATTTGCCTCATGCTAATTCAATTCACAAAAAAGTTAGCTATTCTCCGCTAGAGGGAGATATTGAACGTAAAGTCGTTACATTTTCAGTCACGTGACTTATTTTACATTCAAAAATCGACCAAAAATAAGTTTTTAAAATTAAATTCGCTTCAAATCAAATCGAAATATTCTGTTTCACGAATAAAATAAAAATTTATTAAAATTAAAAATATTGTTAAAGAATTTATTAAAAAAAAATTATTATTAAAATTTGAATTAAATTTTTTTATTTTTATTAAATTGAAAATGATTTTATAACGAATTAAATTTTTTTTTAAATTTTAAAAATTTTTGAAAAATCTCCTATGGAATGGAAATTATTAAAAAATTAAATTTTTATTTTTAATTATATTTAATTTTTTAAAATTTTTTTTATTTTTTAATTTAAATAATTTAAATTTTTTAAATTTTTTTTTTGAATAATTTAAAATTCAAATCTAAATTTTTAGAAATTTATTTTTATGAAAAACTTTCAACTATTGAAACAATGCTTAAAATTTATTTTGTATTTTTTTTCAAATATAAAATAAATTTATATTTCAAAGAAATAAATTAATTTATTTTAAAAAAATATAATTTAAAATTTTTAAGAATTATTTAAAAAATTTTATTTTTTTTTTAATTTTTTTAAATTAAATTTTAATTTTAATTTATAATTTTTTTTAAATATTCATTTTTTTTTTGTAAAATTTTTGAACTCTAATATTCGATTTGATTTGAAACCTCTTTAAAAAAAATAAAAAAAAAAATTGTACTCACCATTTTGTCGATTATACAAAATCCGTTGAATCTCGCCCGCCTCAGATCCCGTATCACTTTCATATGGCACAGACAATCGCAGATTTTTATTAAATTCCTGCGAGCCAGTCGCACTATTTCTGTTGTAGGCGTGATTTTGTTGCATCACGAGCGGCGATTGCGGAACTGCCCGTCGATTCATCTGGATCGGGCGATACATTGGCTCGACATACGCTGATTTCATGGGACTTTGTTGTTGCTGCTGCTGCTGCGTGTTAGAGCTGAGAATAAGTGGCGTCGATCGACCATCGATGCCTAAACGAACTCTCCCATTTGGCTGGGAAGGTTGATAGGCGGGTTGACCGTTGTAGGGCGTCACACTTGCAGGCCTGCGTTGCATTTTCGGAGCATTTGTGTCGTAAACTTTGCCGTAAATCGGTTGATTTTTATGCGGCGTCGCGTAAATTTGTTCTCGTTGCGGCGTATTTGGGACACTTCTGTACTTGAGAACGTCCCACGGCGTGATTTGTTCACTTTCGCGAATGACAAAAGGTTGTTGCGGCGCTTTTTGGAGACTTTTGTAAGCAGTTGGCGGTTGCGGCGGAAGAAATACTGAATCGTTATCACTTGTAGCAGATGAAATTCGTTGTTGAGTCGCTTGCTGAGCATTTCCCGTGGGGACACTTTGACTAATTGAACGTGCTTGGGCGTAAATTGCGGCATTTATCGCATTTCGATTGCCGTAAATCGGTTGTTGTTGCACACTTTGCGCGCGTTGACGTACTTCTGGGGGTGCCTGATGAACTCTAACCGAAGCATAAGAATTCGGAGAGACATTTTTCACGGAATTCGGTCTGCTGTAAAGTTGTTCCTCGCTCATTTTACTCGTTGGCGTGTTATTCACGGATCGCCGATAAAATTCATAAATTTGATTCAAAATATGTTTGCGATCGAGAGTGCCTCCTTTCCTCAGCTGAACTGGCGTCGAGTTATTTGACATCCGATAACGCATGGAACCATACATCGGACTTCCTGTCATGCCATCAAGCACACTTTGCGATCGCGCAGGTTGATTTTGAGCCACATTTCCGTTAACATATCCATAATTTCCTGAATTTAAACGTGGCTCATCCTTCAAAGGACCATTTTGGGCACGAACAACTCCCGTAACGGTACTTCGTTGCGGCGAATTTCGCACAAAATTACCATTTGGCAACGAAACTGGTTGTTGATAAATATTTTCAGGAGCTCTTTGTGCGGATTTCGGTCCGTAAATTGTCTTTGGAAACACAGAATTATTTTGCGATGCCTTATTTAGCAGTTCTTCATCAGTTTTTTTCTTCAATTCCGCCAGTTTGACGTACAAAAAGGGATCAATTTCAGGAGTTTTCTCTTTTGCTGCTACCGGAGAGATGACACGACGATCTTTTGTCATCGGAGTAACCGCATCTGATGGCAACTGATGATTCGTTTTGGGCGTAGATGTTTTAGCGGGACCTTCTGAAGCTCTTTCTGGCGATCCGTTGAGCTGAACAAGACGATTTAGCTGAGCTTCGACGTTACTTTGCTTCGGCAAGGGCTTTGAACCCGTATTTTTCATTGAAGTTCGTTCCAAAGGTTGAGGCGGTTTGCTTCGTAAACGGATCTCATCACGATCCATCGAGTAACTGCGATTCATCCGAACATTATTTTCCTTGTTCAAAGCTTGTTGCTTGTTATTTAGAGCACGATCACTGACAGTCCTTACCGGAACAGGCGGTTTTTGTTTTCCCGCACTTCCATTCGCCATGGGGCGTTGTACTTTTGGCTTCAAAACTCCATCTCCGGGTTGCGGCGAGCTTTTTTCAAAAGTCAGAGGCTGCGAAAGTCGCGAAGAAACCTTGAAACTTTGCGCACTTTGTGATCTCACCGCAGGACGAGACTTTAACATCGCTGACTTTGCTTTATTAATTTCGCTGGAACGTTGAATCAAGTCGCTTGTTGCGCGATTTGACTTCCGTAACGATCCCGGAAGCATATCCAAGTAGTTGGAACGAGGACTTTTGGGACTTCCTGGTTGCATATCCAAATAATCTTCGGCTGCCGTTAACATTGAGCTGATCGAACTGCCTCGATCGTCTTCGTAACTGTGTTTTTTCGAAAGACGTTCCTTGTTGTTGAAATGTTTCGTGAACTCGTTATCCGCCAATACGGAAGACTTTCCATTCGGCAAGCGTTTTCGAGCGATTTCTTTATCACTTGTGACGCCATTTGCTTTTGCAAAGACCTGCGGTTGCGGAATTGGCGCTTTTGGAGACGTTTTTCGCGAGGAAAATAAATTTCCCTGAAAAAGTCTCCGCAGAATTGATGATTTTTTTTCGCCTGATTTTTCCATCTCGGCAATTATTGCTTTTGGGCCGACGCCGTTCGTTGTTTCACTTTTGGCTTTGTTGTTGATCGCTTGGATTCTCAGCGTGTTAGGAACTAAAGTCAAGCCTTTTTTACGGAGGAATTCGCGAAATTCGCTGCTTGTAACGGTGTTTGTGTAGGAACCTTTGCCACTGCTATCGTCGTCTTTTTCTTTGTTGTTGGCTTTTTGATCAGAATTATTTGACTTTTTTGAATCGACTTCGTCAGACTTTGATGCGGATTCTGCGGGATTTTCTTCGTTGCTGCTTGTTTCGCCGTTCAAATCGGGCGTTTCGTCGGAGTCTTCTTCGGATTTGTATTTCTTTTTCTTCAGAAGACTGTCGAATTTTATCACATTTATCGCCACTTCGTTCGGGTCGTACAGGGATTCTTCCCAATCGGTGCCTGTTTTGACCTGAAAATGATAAAAATAAATTTTTGTTTAAATTTTTATTGAAAAAGTTAAATTAAAAGTTTTTTTTGCGATATTTTAAAATATTTAAATTATTTTTGGTTATAAATATTATTAAAATTCTAGAAATTATTCCATTTTCTTTTAAAAAATATTTTTTTAGGAATACAAGATTTACGAAATTGAAGTAGAAATTAAATTAAATACTTTTTTTTTATTTTTAAAAAATTCGAATAATATTTATAAAAAATAATTTAAAGGAAATAAAATATATTTAAAATAAAAATTAAACTAAATTAATTAAATTAAAAATTAAATATTTTTTTTTATTTTGTTCGGAAATCTCATAAAAAATATAAAATAATATTTATAAAAATATTTTAAAAATTTTTTAATGAAATTTAATATATTTAATTAATTAATTTTATTAAATTTTAATTTTAAATATTTTATTAAATTAATTAATTAAAAATTCATTATTTTAAATAAAAATTTAATTTTAAAATAAATAAAATTATTTATTTATTATAATAATTATTATTTTTTTTGATTTAAATCTTATTTTTTCTTTCATTTGGATTTATTTATTTTTGAAATATTAAATTAGAATTTTTGAAAAATAAAAAAAAAATATTTGAGTGAATTTAATTCAATAAATTTTAATATTTTTATTTAAAAATTTGAAACTCAATTTTAAGAAAATTTATTAGAATTTTTTTAAAAAATTAAAAACGTAAAAAAAATGTTATTAAGACTTCGAAAAAAAAAACTTTTTTAATAAATTTAAAGAAATTTTAATAAAAAAAATAAAACTTACTTTAATATCACTCAAATCCGGATAATTCCCTTTATTTTTAGGCTTCAAAAAATGTCGCTTTTTGTTCGTATCTCGCTTCCCGATGATCGCACTCGCCGTCAAAGCAGGCAACTTACTGATTTTCCTCGGAGCTGGTATCGGAATCTTCTTTATTCTCGGCGTTGGAGGCTCCTCAACTTCTGATTCGACGCCCGACAGTCGATCAATAATACTTTTATCATACGTCAACACTCGATCCGGGTTCTTCACATACACCGGAACATACTTCGATTGCCGCAAAATCTCCTCTTTCGTGATGTAATCGCTGTCTTTGATCACCGCCCTTACTACTTGCGCCTGCGGAAGTGCCGCCGGAATGGAAGACTTCTTACTCAACTTATTTTTCTTGATGAATTTATAATTAACACCCGTTTCGCTCGTAATTTGTGGCTTAAAGGGGTTCTCTTGGTCAACAATTTCCTCGCCGCCTGTGAATTTACGGATTGCTTCGTCGTTCTCGAAACTTACGGACTTTTTGCGAAATGAAGCACGAGCTTTTTCGACTTCAACTGGCTTATTTTCAGCAGTATCGACGACGTTTGAAGCACCATTCGCGAGAATTGACTTTGGAAATGTTTTTTGCGTGGCTTGCGATTGCTGCGGATCGTCGATTTTTTCGATTTTCTCGTCTTCGACGATCGTCAAGTCGTTCGGAACTGTTTCTTCGCTCAGAATTACCGTGAGAACTTCATCACATTCGTCGCATTCGGCAATTGGGGGCTTTAATTTGGTCGTTTTTTCGTCACTTTTCGCCTTTTTTGTATCACAATTCTGCGTTTCACTGGTTTTTTCGTTTGTGTTTCGATCGTTGTTAGTGTCTGTGGTCGCTTCCGACTCCAAATTATCTGAATTGGGTCCCATGCTGCGGGACATGATTCACTGTCGTCGCTCCAAAGTGCTTTGACGCAAAAGCGACTGCATCGATTACGGTGTCGGTCGTCTGAAACGAGAGAAAAAAGTGAAAATTAGCAAAAATTTCATTCAATTTCGCGACAAAAGGAAAAACTTTTGACATAAATCACCGGAAGTAACGTCATAAATCGTTCCAAAGTTCAAGAAATTCAAAAAAATAAAAATTAAACTGTCATAAATACTAAAAATTCATATTTATTTGTGTACAATGTCTGCTGCTTATCTGATTCAAATGTTTGTTCAAGCGTAATTTTTGCCATATTTCGATCGTTATCAACGGAAGTCCAGGAGACAGTTCACATCTCGCACCCAATTCCCTCAACTGTGGGTCCCGTCTCAACTAATTCGACCAAAATCTGGTAAGCATTTTTCTTTTTTAGCTTTTCCAGCATCGCTTCTGTCTTGTTGCACTTGAATTTATTTCCAGAAATTCCTAATTTCATCAAATTTGGCATCCCGTGTCGCATTTCCTTCGGATGGAGCTTCCGCAAGTTACAAGCGTTGAGCTTCAAGTCCTTTAATTTGAGCGCCATGACAGTTGTAAAGTTAAATTTCGCCAAATTTTCGTTGAAACTCACGTCAAGCACTTGCAATTCCGTTAATTTGTTCAAAATTTTCGCAAATTGCCGTTCATTGAGGGACGTATTGTTCAAATGGAGCTCCCGTAAGTTCTTGAATCGTCGCAAATGATTAAAATCCATCGTAGAAAAGTTATTATTGGAGATTTTTAGGGTGTCAACACTTCCTTCGTTGAAATGGAAAGGCTGTAGAAGACTCAAAAAGTTGCTGCTGAGGTCAAGAATCATCAAAGGAATATTTTTCTGCACATGAAACTGCTGAATTCGATTATTTCCCGCAAAAATACTCAAAAAATGGACTTTTTCCAGTTGAGTGATGATAAAAACAGCTTCCAACTGATTGTCGCCCAGATGTAAAAGGTAAAAATCGGTGCTATTGACGTCCAAGAAGAAACTTGTCATGTAATTATGTCGCAAATTGAGGACCAGAAGCGCATTATTTGTCCGAAATGCATTTTCGTCGACAGTTTGGATCAAATTTCGGCTCAAATCAAGTTCACGTAACTCCGTGAGGCCCAAAAATGTGTTCGGACTGATACTTTTGATGAAATTTTTTGACAACGAGATCCGTTGGAGCTTCAAACCGGGCGTGAAAACTCCATCCATGCTCTCAATTTCGTTATTTTCGAGCAAAAGTACTTTCAGCTCCTTGTTGTACTTGAAAACTTTTTCGTCGAGCGACGTTATGAAATTATCACTCAAGTTCAGCTCCTCCAGACGTTCCAAATATTCCAAGGAACCCGCTCGAATTTTCGAAATTTGATTTTTTCTCGCATTTATTTTCTCCAGAGAGAATCCCAAGTCAGCATTTCCGAGCTCGGTTAAATTATTGCCTTCAACATCGAGGTCTCGGAGATAAGCGAGCGTTTCAACGAGCTCCAAAGACTTCAATCCGGTATTCGGCATTCGTAAAATTTGGATTTTTGGAAAGTTGACGACTAAAGTTTCGGGAATTCTTCCGAAATGTGACTCAATTCGCATTTCCGTGACTTCATATGGGATCAAGTCGACTGTGTGTAACGGCACAGGAATCGCAATTGAAATATTCGAAAAATCTCCTTTTTCGTAAGGAATCAAACAAACTCCGGAAAATGTGCGACATTGAAATTCCTTCGTAAAAGTACGAATTTGCGAGGGAAATGACACCAAAAAAATGACAAAAACCAAAAATTCGTAAGAAGACATCTTGTCTATCGCGTTAAAGTGACAATCAACAACTGACGAAGCGTCAAAAAAATTTGTCTAAAATTTATTTTTGCGATAAACTTTTGACCCGGTGATTTTTGTTGCAAGCAGGATTAATCACACACACAACATTTGACACACTTTTGTCTTCAAGGTCGCTGCTTATCAACGAGAATTTTATTAATTTATGACGTCGTCGTAAAATTACGGGTGGCTTTCATAAACGACGAACAAAGTTCATTTGAATGCAAAATCGTCGCTCGTGTCATGTGAAAAAATTTTTTTTTTATTGGTATCTCCATCAATCTTCATTACACTGGAAAACAAAACTTGTAATTACAGCATGAGAAACATGAATCTTCGTTTTGTGTGGGCGTCGACATGTAATGGGAATTATCTTTTTCAATTATCCCATTCAGTTCTTTTTTACCTCAAGTGCATCTCTTTTGGCAAGTTTTAACCTTTTCTGGTCTGTCTGTTTACATTTTTCATCAAAATTAATGAATTAAATAAGATTTTTTGACATTTTGTGAAAAAAATTTTTTAAGAAGATGAAAAATTGAAGAAATTTTAAAGTTTCGTCAAACAAGATTATTAAAAAATAATTTAATTTTGAAATTTTATTTCGTTTCATTTAAAAAAAATACGATATTTTGAGTGAAAATAATTTAAAAAAAATCAAAATAAATTTTTAAAATAAAAAAGTAAGAAAACATTAATATTTTTGATTTCTTCATACTTAGAAAAAAAATATAAAATTATTAAAATTGATTTAATAAAGAAAAAAAATAATTTCTAGAAAAACATGTAGGAATTGATAAAAATCATTTTTTATTGGATTTAAAATTTTTAATTATTAAAAAAAAACTATTTATTGAAAATTTATTTAATTTAATTTATTTTCTAATTTAATTTCTTTTTTTTTATTTTTTTAAGCAAAAAATACTATTGTCTAACAAAATTATTATTTAAAATTTTTGAAATTAAATTTCAAAATTGATTAAATTAAATTAAAATTTTTTTTCTGTTGGTGAAAAATTATTTTTCATTGGATTAAATTTTTTTAAATATTAAAAAAATAATTAGTTGAAAATATATTTAATTTAATTTCTTTTTTAATTTCATTTATTTTTTTTTAATTTTAATTTTTAGCAAAAAATTGAATAAATTTTAATTAAAAATTTAATTAATTAATTTAATTGATATTTTTAAATTAATATTTATTTTTTTTTAATTTAAATTTAATTTATTTTTTTAATTAAAATTTAATTTAATTTTTTATTTAAATTAATTTTAAATACCTAATTAATAATTTTCAAGTAAAATAAATAAAAAAAAAATAATTAAATTTAATTTTAATTTTTTTTGAAAAAAATACACTTTCATCTTCTTCAAATTCCAATTCTTCAACAACTATCTCACATTTTTCTCAAGTATTTGCCCATTTATGAATATTCTCAATGAATTCGTGCATTTCTACTCTATCATCAAGGCAAATAATAAAACTAAAAATCAATTTCTCATTCATTCCATTCAAACATTTCTTCTCATCTCTAAACATTTTTTTAATTTAATTAAAATATTTTTCTTTCGTTTTGTTTGCACAACTCACGATTCGCATGCGATAATGCGCCGATTAATGTTCCAGTTATTTCCCATTCATATTATTTCTCAGCAAGAAGGAAGGAAGGGCGTTCGACGACATCGGAAAAAAAATTACCATCGAAACGCCTGCATTTGAGAAGAAAGAGAATATCGACACATAAATTAAAGATTAAAGAAAATAAATCAAAAAAACGAAAATAATGCGTGTAAATTGATGTAAATAGCAGAAAAGAACAAAGTGAGAATGTGGAACATGTTATTGCATAATAATTGATGTTTATGTAACCGAATTCCGAAATGATCTATTTTTGTTCTATTTTTTCACTCTATTTGACCGTTTGGGTTCAAGCATGATTTGTGTTTCAAACAAAATGTCTGGAAAATAAATTCTCATTCATCAAATTCGAACAAAAAATGAGGTGTCTCTGAGTCACTTCCATAAATAAAAATAAATGAACTGAACGCGTCATAAAAGTTGCCAACAATGAAGATGATTGAAATTAGTTCAATACACGAACGAGAAATTCACAACAATGAAATTTTTTGTTCATAGATTGAATTCTCCACGCTTTATTGAAATTCATAAAAGAGATTGATTGCGTTTTATCACAACTTTTCAAGCTTTAAATTTTTTTTTTAATGAAAAGTGTGAATAATTCGAGCTCTGGATGAGCATTGACCATTAAAATTCAGATGAAAGCAAACAATGACGGACAAAAATTTCAAATTTTGCGAGAAAGTGTCAGATAAGCGCCTCACAAACGGGCGCCACAGCAAGAAATTATCAGCGAAAGGCCACCAAGGTTATCGAATGTCTTGAATTACATAAGTTTCAACTCTTTTTTCGTGTAAATAACAGACAAAAAACACTTTAAACATTTGTTTATTCATGAATTTTAATTTTTATTGACTTTTTGCGTCATTTCAGGTAAAAACCCGCGTTCTGAAGAATTTAATGAGTAACATTTGTGGCTTTTTTGAATTGATGTCAGTGGAAAAACAAGATTTTCTTGAAATTTTTTGGTGTCTAAAGTACTTTTTTCGTCAAAATCTTCAAATCCGTTGGATGAAACGAGCAATATTTCGAATAAAAGTACGTAGAAATTCATTGTGGCTTGAGAATAACTCGTAAAATTAAAGTTCAAGTTGTTTACAAGACAAAAGTTCAAACGATACTGACTCGTAAAGTGCTTGCATAACAAAAATTTAATAACAAAAATGAAACAATCTTCATTCCTTGAGTTAAATTCTTGGATTAAAGTTAATAATAAGCAAAATCATCTCAATTATTTGTATTTTTGTTTCATTCTCTTGACTTTTTTTCAGTTTTGAAGAGGCAAGAGAAGAAAAAATACAAAAAAAAAAATTGAAACAACAGATGATCAGAGTGCGAAAACTCATCATCATTAAGAAAAAAATTACATTGATCGATTCGTGACATGAACTCACAAGTCATTCAAGTCTTTGGTAAGTAAAAAAAATATTTTTTTTTATTTATTTTTATTTCAATTTTAATTAATGGTGCCTCAGACAACTTCAAAAATAATTGAAAGAACCAATTTTCACAAAGCAACATTTAAAAGTGCTCCTCTTCAGACAACAACTTGAAACTTTTCCACAAAGAAAAGCAAAAAGAATTTCAATCCTTGAATTCCTTTTCATGCAATCATGCAAAATTTAAATGCAAACAATGAAAATTTTCTTGCATATTTTAAATTTTATTGTTCGACATCTTTTCTCAGAGTGAAATAATTTTTTTAGACACAAAGATTTAGTATGACACGAATTCAGAGACAAAAGGAAGAATAAAAGACAAAAATGCAAATTTATCTTTATATGAGATGAGTTCTAAATCGGTGAAAGGTTTTTCCTCCTATGAGGTTTGAACAAAAAAAAAACTGCTTTGTTCTCGTAGAATTTGGGATTAAGAGTGCTTTTATTTCATTAATGCAATCTTGTTTTTATTCTGTTCTCATCTCTATAGAGAAAAGTGCATTTTATGAAAATTAAATGCGTTAAGTGAAAAACATCTCGTTGTTTTTCCGGGTTTTTGTTAGTTAGAGGCGAAAATTAAGTAACATTTTTTAATTAAAATTTTTAGAGATGGATTCATAAGGTTATGGAAGGAGAATTTTTCTGAAATTAATTTAAAAATTTTGATAATTTAATTTAACAAAAAAAAAATAATAATTTATTAATTGAAATTCTTTAAATTTTTTTATTGTTTTATTTATTTTATTTTTTTTTTCTTGGATTGTTTTTATTTGAAACGCTTATTTCACTTTAAAATAAATAATTATTTTTACAATAAAAAAAATTTACTTACTGATCTTAATGAATATTAAATTAAAAATAATTTTTAAAAATAATAATAATAAAAATTCATAGATATTAATTTTTTAAATGATTTTTAATTTTTTAAAAATTATTTTAATAATTTTTTCTTAATTTTTAAAATAATTTCAATTTTTTTTTTAATTTTCATTTTTAAATTAATTATTTTTAAATTTTAAATTAATTAGGAATTTAAAATAATTTTTTTTTAAATTTTTATTTAAATGACCTTTTTTTCAGAAATTAAAAATAATTTTGAAAAACAGCTAATATTTATTCGTTGATTTAAAAAATAAAATTTTCATTAAACAAAAATTGAAAAAAAAAAATAAACAAAAATTATTGGAAAAAAAATTAAAACTTCTACTAAAATTTTTATTTTATTGAATTTTAATTTTTTAATATATTTAAAAATATTTCAATTAATTTTCCACAAACTTTTTAATTAATAAAATATTTCATTCCCTCCTCAAAAAATTAAAATTCTGGATAAAATCAAACAATAAACTAAACAAATACGCACAAAGAACGTCCTTGACATTAATTAATTAAATAAACCGGAACAAATAACATAATTTCATTAAAATTCTTCGTTGTACTTGAAACCATAGAAAAAATTATTTGCTTTTAAACCGTTAGTTGTTATTTTTGCTGCGTCGTTAGTCTGCCTAATCCACTCTTATAATCGTGACAACAACAACAACGTTGACGACGTCTCTCGTGGCAATTAGTTTCAATAATAATAAATAAATTAAAGTGCTCTCTTGCGACGACTTTGCAGCGGCAACTGGACATAAATTAATCAATCAATGAGTTTCTAAGTAAATTTTGATCAATAAAATCTATTTTTCTTCCGGTATCCAAAAAATATGTGCCAAGATCATGATTTGAATAAATTAAAATTTTTAAAACAATTAAAGAAAGACCGAAATTTAATTTTGGAAACAATAAAATATTATTTTATTGATTTTAGACGATAAAATGGATTTTAATAGAAGATTTCCATTTAAAACGATTTAAATTATTTTTTTTAAATAAAATATTCATCGATTTGTGGATTATCGATGAAGGTCTTTTCCTCAAATTTTGTTTAAAAAAAGCTTCGTCTTTGAAAAAAAAGTCCATTAATTATCTCGCAATTATTTAAAGTATTGCGCATTAACATTTTCTGCCACTTTTTGTGACTTTTTTGTGCCTTATTACAATAATAATTTACGTCTGTATAATTTAAATGCAAATATCACATAAATCTTCTCTACTTATAATTTAAAGTTGATTACTTGCTTCGTACACCGCCTTTACATTTATATGGTCGAAATAATTTCATATATGAATGAGCAACGTAATTTGCCTCTCTTGCTCGCTTGAAACAATAAAATAATAATTCTTTAAAGAAAAAAAGTGAATTATTAGTTGCTATCAACGTGTGGCAAGAGAACGACTGAAATCAGTGAAATGGCAAAGAAAGCAAAGAAATCTAACACAGACAATTAGTTTTGACAAGAAATAGTTAGAAATAATTCGAGAAATAGGTGCCACTGCAATTATTTCTGTGGGCAGAAAAGCGAATCGCCACACCAATAATTTCTCTATGTTAGAAAAGGTTAATTGCTCTAACCCAAAACATACATATGAGTTGTCACGTGGCACAGTGGGAAAAATTAATTATTAAGTCTTTGAAATTTTCATGTAAAATTTTATTTTTTTTTTTTTTTTTTTTTTTTTTTTTTTAAACTTATTTTTTTTTCTTAAAAATCGGCAAAAATTTTTAAATAAAATTTTTCACTAAAATATTTTAATATAAAAAGAAGAAAATTAAAATAAATAATAAAAATATGAAAAAATCAAAATTCTTTGTCTCTTACAATTTAAAAAAAATTTTTTTTTAAAATTTTGAAAAAAAAAATTTATCTATTCGTAAAACGCCTTCCCATTAAACTTGTCCTGATCAATGTTTTTCATAAAAAAAAAAAAAAAAAAAAAATTTTAAAAAATTAAAAAAAAAATTAAAAAAAAATTAATAAAAAAATAATTAAAAAAAAATTAAATTAAATAAAATTTTTAAATTTTGTAAAAATTAAAAAAAAAAATTAAAAACAAGTATTTTTGGAAGATTTTTAGTCAAAATTTTTATATAATGTTTGGAAGAATAAATTCATATTTTTTAAGGCTTGGGCCCACTGTGCGTCTCATCGTAGTTGTCATAAAATGCCACAAGTAAAATGATAATAATTTTAATGACTACATGCGAATATCGCCATAAAATCGTGAATTTCATGTATATTTTGCTCTTGATTCAAATTGAAACAAATCTTGAGACAAAGATTGGATTGAAAAAGCCAAATAAACAGAAAACTTTACGATTTCAAAATTAATGAGATTTTTTCTCTTTATTTATCACAGAAACACTCACTTACTAAGAAAAGAAATAATAAAAACAAACAAAACTGGCGTAAATGAAGTGCCTTCAAATGTGCCGCAAAGTAAAATTAATTAATTAAGAAATCTATAACATTAAAAGTAATCACGACGACATTAATAATTTAGAGGTTCAAATTGTTCGTTTACTTTTCCCGTTAAGAGTGTTTCAATGAAAAATGACCGAAAACGCCCTAAAATTTACTGTTTATTCATAAGAAAAAAAAAATCAAGGCGAGACACAATTTCACAGGAAAAGACATGTTTTCGTCACATTTTTGATCATTTGTTTACTAAAACTTAAACTGCATCAGAATTTCTGTAGAATTCTAACGATATTTACAACTTCTAATGACATCATGTGGTTTTTCAATGCAAGTTTGTACAATCAACTCCGTCCTTTGTGACTTTTCTAACGAACTGTTTGTTCAACTTGCCTATCTTATCGCTTGCAATACGAAAATTCGTTATCAGTGCCACAGGTGTAAAAGCTTTTCAACGAATTCTGTGTCAATATTTGTTCCAATTTACCCAGAAATTGTCGCAATGAACTCGGATCGATAAACTTTTAGCTGAAAAAAAAAGTTGCCAAATGACATAAAATCTTAAATTACATCAGTTTATTATGCAAATAATTCTCCGGCGTCGTCATCAGGTGTTCGTTCATTGCAAAACTGCACAAAATTAATTAAAAAATGCGATTCTTATCAGTAAGATTTACCGTAAGTTACTGCAATGAACACGTTGTCGCTGCAATTTAAACTTTGCTCATTTAATTCGACGCAAATATTTACACTCTGTGAAATGCAAAATAAACAAAGCTAATTTAAAGCATTTTTTTAGTTCACACTCGTACTTTGCATTATAAAAAATCCGTGTTTCGCAAGTTAAAATCTCGCGAAACATGAAAATTAAGCAGATTAGGTACCATTCATATACAAATTGTACATTGGGGTAATATTTATGAATGTGAACTGGGTCGAAGTTTCAAAATGTGCATTGGGTCAAAGTTAAAAATGTTTATTGGGGCACAATTAAAATTGTACATTGGGACACATTTTATAAATTGACCCTAATGCACAATTAAATAAATGCCCCAATGAGCATTTTGAAATATTTTCCTAATGCATATTGAAAAATATTGCCCCAATACGCATTCTCAATTCCGCCCAATGCTTATTCTTAAATTTCGACCCAATTCACATTCAAAAATGTTGTCCCAATGTAAAATATTTTTGATGGTTTGTACGAATTCTTCTTAATGTTTATGTATGTCTCGTAAATATGTAGTTTGTCTTGCGAAAAATAATTTTTTAATAGTATGGAATTGAGTCCAATTTGCTGCGAATGCCATTGAACTTGCAAAACTTGTTGAAAAATAACTTAATTGGATTAATGTGATTTTGGCTTTCTAAAAGATTATTTTTTTCAAAATTTGCATTGGAAAACATTGAATTTATTTCTCACATAATTAACGGCGTACCTCAACAAAACACGACTTGAATATGAATATGGTTTTCACGGGCACGTCAGTCATCATTAGAGCGTAAGTTATCATGCATCAATCCATCAACGCAACATGCGAGGTAAGTTGGCCCTCTTTTTTTTCTCAATTATCTGTTATATAATAATAATCACGTGTATCAGAAAAAGGAACAAACTATCAACGAATAACAATTTTTATTCAGAACACGCAATAGACGCACTTTAATTTTCTGATGTTTTTATGGAATTTTCGTATCGTGGTGTGATTTTTTCATTAAAAAAAAATCGAAAATTCAAATTAAAACAGACAGCATAAATAACGGTGCACTATACAAAATCAAGCAGATGCCACACTGTTTCCGAAATTACATTTTCTGGTTGCGTTTATTGACCTCTTTAATTGTTGTTAAGTGCATTTGATATTTAGCAGGTCATTTTCGTGCGTGAAGGCGAAACAGCGGTAAAACAGCGCGATATGAAAAAGTTATTATTATGATGTAACAATTCATCTCCAAAGTTCTTTCAATATTAATTTGGAACAAACGCATCTGCTGTGATGGAGATAAATTGATATAATTTATGAAGAGATGCTCACATTAATTTTCGGTTTGTAAATAAATAATGAAATTTCCGATAAGATTCGGACTTTTTGGAACGAATTGTGAAATATTCTAGAAGAGAATGAACAACATTTTAGACGTTACTTATGACTTACGATTGTTTGATGTTCAAAAAAGGTGATGCTTACCTAGAAAGAAAAAAAATAGAAGAACACGAATTAGTAAATCATAAACAAAAGGAAGTTAAAAATCTTACAAATCACTAATGATGAGTTTAATGTTCTACAAAATTAACACTTATGGCCTAATAGAGTTCTTTTTATGAAGCTCTACAAATTTATTTATAAACATTCGGACATACCATATAATGTCAAATGTATGTCGTTATAATACCCACGCTAATAATGATCGAAATACAACACAATACTCATATAATTTAATTTCAAATACATAAATCATAAATATTGAAATTTATGTTAACACAATATTATAGTGATTCAGTTTTTTTGAATAAATAATTCTATACAAGTTGATATTTCACGTTAGAATAGAAATAGTGGATTATTATTATCGAAGAAGTTGCGTGTAATGTACAGTGCGTATATTTGGAAGTAAGTAGAGTGGGTCATTTTTTACATCTTTTTTCAAATAAATATCAATTTTTTCAATTTTTCAAATAAATATTTTTGAAATTTAACTTTAAAAACTTTAATTCAAGACTTTTTTGTGGTATCAAATAAAAAGGTAAGTAAATTTTTTCTAAAAATCTTGATATTAATATTTCTTATATTTCAGGTACTGACGATATCAGGCGACTTTTTCACTCATCAATCTTCGATGTACTATATTCAATGATAGATAGATCTAATTATTCACAAGCTAATAAATTTGTGTTTGGATGGATATGAAGACAAAAGCATGTTGGAGACGTTCACGAACATTCCAGTTGAAATTATTTATATTGGCTGTCCCTCGACTCCTTTCACTGTTTAATTATAACGAAACGTTCGAAAATAGATTTTTAAACAAGTACTTTGCTCTAAAGTAAAAGTGATGATAATGATTATTTTAAATAGTTAATTTTATAACGAAAAAAACAACTTAAAGAGCCGGACGACTTTTTTTTTGTGAAAAACTTAGTATTAGCCCTTTAATTATCAAAGTGTCTTCCGCTAAAGAGCGGCGACTATAAAAGCTCTGTTCTCTCTACTTTTACTCATCAGACTACAAACATCTTGCGTTTTAGTTTTCTCGATATTTTAGTTTATATACGAAACCAAGTTTCATGACAAAATTAAGAGAGGTTTGACTAAAGCGTATCAAAGTAAAAAAGAGTACCTTTTTGAAACGGTTTGATAAGTTATTAGATTGCTTCGTTAAAAAAATAAATTTGAAATAATTGCAATACAATTCAATATAATGAGTCAACTTAATGTAAGACATTGCTGATTTTTAATTTGTTTCCAACTATAAGAATTATAATTTTGAATTTAAAATTTTCATTAGAAATTTTTATTCACATGAATCCCACGAATAAGAATTAGAAACGTCAAATCTTTCAAAACCAACCCACTCTACCATATCATGTATATCACGTAAAAAAAGAACAGTTTAACAATGCGTGAAATACTCGGTCGGCGCGTTCTTTTTTTTATGAAAATCACATATTGTGTAATAATAAACAGCAGCAAGAGCCATAAATAAAATAATAATAATAATCACTTCACGAGAGATCTCTCAAGAGAGAAAAACACAGTCATCGTCTTCTTAACACTACATTTTCCTCGCATTTCTAAAAGCATCGTAACAGATGTTACTCACAAACACTTGTTGTTGTGACTTGAAAGCAATAACACATAAAAGGTTTTGACGTTGATGATGTGACCATTGTGGTGCATTTATCACCGATGACAAGTGATTAGAAAAAGAGAAATGTTTACATTTTTACACAAATTGAATACGTGAGTAAATCGCCATGTTTCTTTTTTTTTGAAACATAATTCGATTAGCGAAAAAACATAAACATTGCGCAAAAAAAGTATGCCAATAAGGGCATGTGAATACGTTCAAGATGTCAAGTGATTGTTTGTTTTTTTTGCATTTTCTCCAGAAAATACGTGATAGCGAGAAAAAAGTTTAGCGACCGACACACAACAGTTGTTTTAATTATAATTATATTATTATCGTCTCGTAAAGTCTTTACACTTGTTTTGTAAACAGACGCAAAAACTTTAATTTCTTCGTAACGAGTGCAAAGTTAATTACCTGCCTCGCGATAATCAAGACGTTTTTTTTCTCTTCTCGCAAATTATGTGACGTGCAATACTTTTGTGTTTGCACTTTTCTCATTGCACAAAAAACCTTTTGAGAAATCTAATAATTATGCTTTGTGATGAAAAAGATACAGACAAATAAATACTTTAGCGTGCAAATTTCTACAAAGCTATGCAGAAAATGTGTGTAAAGTGTCTGGACAACTTTTTTATTCGCCTCGTCGTCTTTCTTCGTGATCGGCAATCGTAATAATAATAATAGAGAAATATTAATAAAAAAATATTATTAATCAACAACACATCAAGTTTGTTGCCTGTAGGTAAAAGAAATCAATTTTAATCTTGATTTTAATGAGAAACGGTAATTTTTCAGCCAACTAGAGAAAATAATAATCATTATTCCTAATCTGAAAATAGTGCGTAAGTAAATTCAAAAGAACACAGCTGTTACTTCCAAAAAGTTTGTTTATTTATGAGCCCACTTTACCACACACGCGAGCTAGTAACAAAAATACTTGAGTTTTTATTTGAACTTTTTGTTCAAAATCTTTCAAGTTTGTTTTCATCTTTTTATAGAGCTGTCAAACTTAATCAAATTCAGTCCTTCAGAGCCACACAAAAAGCGAAATCAATTCACTTTCAAAATCATTCATAAAATAATTGTAAAATTAAACTTCTGAAGAAAAAAAATGACAACAGGTGGCTCGCGATAAAATTCATTAACTCGTGATTTCATGGCACTTGAACTCATTGAGAGAAACTATAAAAAAATTAATAGAAACAAAAAATTGTTACATTGAAAAGAGATTAACCATATCTTGTTACCGTTCATTCATTACAACTCGTGTCCCTTGTTAACAACTATCCCGGATATGTCACGCAGTTTCGAGTGCTTTGAGACATTAATCTTCATAAATCAAAGAAATCTTTCATGAACCTACGTTTCTTGTCGTCTTATGAATATTCAGTTGCATTCGTTTTACAAAGAAATTCAAAGACAGGTGCTTGTTTGTATAAAAATAATAAAAAAAAATCATAAAAAAATTTGTCTGACCTTGAATATTCGCGTAAAATTAGGTCATCAAATTGGCGACAATTTTTAGCGGTTTTTTTTTATTTTGTGTTGTAAATAAAACTGTAGGTAATTCATCATTGTCACAGTTTTTAACGCAACAATCATGCCCATAAACGATATTTCTATTCATTTTGTGTGAAAACATTGTAAAAAAAATGTTTATGTAAATGAAATGAGATACTTGTGTAATGAAATCTAATACTTTTCCAGATAGTTATAGCACTAAGTTGATACATTTAATGAACAAACACTATGCATGTAAGTTAATTGGCAGATAATATACACAAATTGTACGCTGAATGTCCCAGACTTTGACGAGGTGACGTAATTTTGCTACAGAATTGAGTCAAAATCGAGTCAAACTGTTACTTTTTTGAATTTCTATCGGATTTTTACTCAGAAATTATCAATTTACCGGCAACTATTGGATCAAAATCACGCCCTAACGACTACTGTTCATTATTTCTTGCTTTTATTTTCAATTTTCTTCTATAATTTAACTGAACTTGCTTATTTAAGTTTAAGTTTTAAACTTTAATAGACACATGAGACCAATTATTAGCTATAGCAAGTTATTTGATGATTCACGTCGTCTCGTGTTTCAATGTTCTTTGAACTTGAATACTAATGAATAGTTTTCCAATTGCATTTCGAGAATTGGAAATACATGCTGACAGACAATTCGTGCAGCTAACAAAACTTTGTTTGTGCAAATTCCAGATAAAAATTTTTCTCGCTTAGAAACATTAAATAACAGCAACGATAAATTACGATGGGAGCTTCAATTGAACGTTAGGGAGATTCGTTCCGGGTAAATTGTTGAAAAAAAAATCAGATGTGAAACATTTTTATTATTGCAATAATGAAATTAATAACCAATATTTTTTTTTGCAGATTTCTAGCGGATTTATCAAAAAGACATTTCTCTTTTTATTTTTGCTATTATTGGAAAAGGGAGTGCCATGTGCCAAAAATAGAAATATTGAAACAAAATGAAAGATAATCCAAGGCAATTTTTGGCATTCATCGTGAAATATTATGAGACGAGAAGATTAAATGGCTTCACTTTGCAAAAAAAAAATCGCCACCTAAGTGAGTATTATTGACTTATGTTTCGATTTATTTTAATGAAAAACGACAAAAAATGTCGCGTGTATTTTTTTTATGAAATTTTCTGAACTTGAACATAAGCCGACTAACAAAAAAATTACAAAAAAATCAATACAACGCCGAAAGCTCAATCAATAAATCAGAAATCCCTAAATAAATAATGAATACTTGTTCAAATTTTGGCGTTAGGGGAAGCAAAATTGAATGCATGTGCACGTGCAGAAATTTTGTATCCATAGAGACCCTTGCAATTTTATGAGGAACAAAAAATTTCTTGGAAATGAAAAAAATTTCATCAAAACCAATGACAAATTTCTTTTGTGTCGATCAATTAATATCGAATTCATTGACATTCAGCAAATTTATCAAACTTACGACAAAGTCATTAGCGTGGCACGTCTCAAATAACATCATTAATTAATCATCGAGACGCAGAAGAAACGAAGACGCCCTTATTGAGATATCATTCACAGACGGCGATCACGTGTTTTAATTAAATTATACCAAAAATAGCATTCGACACAGGAAGACTTTTTTCTGTTTGGTTTGGAATCTTCCGTTAACGACTTACGTAAGTTTACATAAGGGACCAAAAAAAAATATCAAGCGCTAAGTGAAACGTTGATAAATTTAGAGAATTGTCGCACGCGACATTTTTGTCTTTTTTAATTTATTTTTTTAAAGTTTTTTTTTCAACAGGTTCAAAAAATTTAAATAATTTGATGTCTCATTAATTTATTCATCTATCTTTTTACATCTTCTGAAGCATCTTGTTTATTTACAAAACAAAAACAAACATTCAATTCATTCACTGAACAATTGAAAGTTCCATAAATCTTTTGGTTTTACATCATCGCAGAAGATAAAAAAGAAAAGAACGGATTCAATTACACGAAAAAAAATTCCATTTTAGGAAAAAAAATTAAAAGAAAAAAGTTATCAAGTCCATAAATAACCGATAAGCAGGTGAAGATGATTTTAATCCATGTTTGGGCCCACGTAAAGTTACATCGACATGACACCTCGATTAAATTATTTTTTGTTTTTTGAATATCGAATTCATGTCGAACAGCTACTAAAGTCACTACCAAATATCAATAAAAAAAGATGTTAACTGATTTTATGGGATGATCAACACGAATTTTATTTGTTTTTAACCGGAGGTTTCATCATGTCTTCAGTGGTAAGTACGAACAAAAAATCATAAAAGGCGAATAATTTAACGAATTTATTATCTTTAAGTCAGGTTCTCACATAAATGATGATCAGGGATGGATTTATCTGGACAAGGTTACAACCTTAGACCCCGAGATTTTGTGACGAGCAAAAATATCCAATTTTTCCAATTAATTCAAACCAAGCATAATTTTTTTTTTCAGTTAATCCAAACCAAGCAAACATTTTTTTTTCAGTTAATCCAAACCAAGCAAAAAAAATTTTTTTCAGCTAATCCATTAAGAAGAATTTAAAAGAAACGCTTTGAATTATGTTAAAAGTGCAATAAATGTGAATGTTTAATAGTATACCTTGCCCAAATCATTGCAAAATGGAACATCAACAATTTACGAATTTTCTCTAAAAAGGATTCAAAAATACGTAAATCCAGCACTGCAAATGACGTTCGATTACAAAGTACAAAAACAAAGCGAAAGTGAAAGAAAAAAATAAGGAATAAAAAAATCATGTCAAAGAACTAGAACTATCGACTGCACAGGAGAGACCTTGAAAACACGTTCTTTTACGATGCATTTGTAATCACACCCGATCTGTTTGCAAACTTGAACTTGGTCATGTGACGACTCCCTGCAGCATTCGCATAAATCGTCTTTTGTTGTTGTTTTTCTTCATAGAAAAATTGTCCATTTTATCGAGAATCGTCGATCGAGCTAATTAAGAAAAAATGTTTTGCAAAAGCGGACCTGTTCTATGTGCGTGCGATAGATACAAAGACACGCCTTTGTCTATGTGCCATGAGTGAATTTATATGGCAAAACAGGATCCTACTCTGTTATTGTTCCGTACTTCATCTCATGACAATTAAGCTTTAAAAGTAAGTGAGCAAGTAGTAGGCAAGTAGATAAAAGAACTAGATTTTTTTCTTTCCGCCTCATACGGACGCCAAGTATATAAGGGACTGCGGGATCTAGCGTCAGTTATAGTTACAGTTGAGAAGTCGTTTAACAAACAAGTCTCAAAAACTTCAATTCATTTCAAAATGTTCAAAGTAATTTTTTTTGCTAAAAAAAGTGACCAAAAATCAGTGAAACTAATAAAAATTTATTTTTTGTAGTTCATCGTTCTTGCTCTTGCCTTCTTCGCCGTCGCCCAAGCTGGCGTCGTGCCAGTTGTTCGCACAATTGCTGCTCCCTTGACGGTTGCTGTTCCCGCTGAGGATACCGGCAAATGGGACGGTTGCCATTGGGATGGTCGTGCCTTTGATTGCTTGAAATTGGGAGAACGTTATGCACCAAAAGGCTTGCCCATCGTTACATCTGCCGTCGTTGCTGCCCCATCTGTCTATTCATACCCCTTGGCTCACTCGATCATTCCCGGAACTCCTCTTGCCTCGAACATCATCATCAACTAAGTGCAGTGATTCAGTATTTCCTGTGTTATTTCACTCTCACACAACAAACACAAAATAAATTCAAAATCCCACTGAAACCTGACTTTTTGTTTCTTACAAAAAATTGACTGAGCCCCCCATTTCTTTTGTCTTTGCACGAATTTAGTGAATAGTGAACAACAATAAAAAAATATAAAACACGTCCGGTCAATTTCTTTCTTTAAGAAATTTAAACCAACACAATAATAATGATAGATATTTGTAAAATGAATACAAAAAAAGTGAACATTCTATCTGAAATTTAAAACACATCGTCTACACAATTTACGTACTTACGGTAATAATCATCATAAATATAGTGTACGTAAATTTTTTCGGTTGATTTAAATTTTTTTAAAGTTGTTATTTAAAATAAAACATGAAAGTGCGTCGTCTTCAAGACGTCGTGGTTTGACCGAAATTCATTTTATTGCTCGGACTTTCATGTGTTTTATTTTTTAGACATTCAAAAAAGTTTTTTGACCTATTGAGCGAGTGAGTTTTGCTCGATCGAATCCAGTTCTAATAAAAATGTTAAAGTTTAAATTGATTTTAATGTTTATGTTTATTGCTGATGATCGAAGATTCGCGATAATGATCACTCACTCACTCACTCGAAGAGAAAGAGTAAAAAAATCAATCAAGTTGGAAAAAAAATTAACAACTTTTTTGTCAGTGATTCGACAGATTTTATTAAAATGTTGTTTGGATTTTTATTTTTAAGGTGTTCATTAGAAGAAAAAAGGGAATTTTTGCAAAGTAAGCGTTGTTGTTTACTTTGGATTTGAGATAAAAAAATTTTAAAGCCCAGGAGATTTTAAAAAGAAAAATTAAAGGTATGGTTTTAAATGTATAATTTTTTGAGATTTTAGAAAAAAAGTCAAATAATTTATTAAATTAAAAAAAAGTTTTAAAAAATAAAAAAAAATATTAAAAATTTAATTAATAATAATTAAAATTTAAAACTTTTATATTTGATGAAAAATTTTACTATATAGAATTTAATTTTTTTTTTCAAATTAAATTTTTAATTAATCAAAAATATTTGTTCTACAGTTAAATTAAAGTTAAATTAAATTGAAAAATATTTTTTTTTCATAGAAATTTGTTTAAAAATTAAATATTCAAAAAAAAAATAATAATTTTTTAATTGTTTAATTATTTTTTTTATTAAAAATTTAATTAAAGTTAAATTAAATTAAAAAAAAAATTTTTTTTATAGAAATTTGTTTAAAAATTAAATATTCAAAAAAAAATAATAATTTTTTAATTGTTTAATTATTTTTTTTTATTAAAAATTTAATAAAAAAAAACAAATAAAACTCTTAATAGAAAAATTTTAGTTAAATAAAAAGTTTTAAATTTAATAATTTAGTTAGTATTAATAATTTATTAATTTAAAATTAATAATTTTTTTTAACATTAATTAATAATTTAATTTAAAATAATATTTTTTTACTTTGGTTGTTAAAAACTCAAAAAAAAAAAAAAAATTTTTTTTGAATGTAAGAAATAATTTTTTTTATATAAAATATTTTGAAATAATTTTCGGACAATCAACGTCGAATGCCTTCAGCAACCGCAGCTCTTAACGAAGGATCTTCATAATTATTTCTTCTTTTCTTTGGCTTTGTTTCAAATCTAATTCAGCTCACGGCAGTAATTTATGCGTTTTAATGAACTTTCCTTCTCTCGCCTTCGCCATTCAGCCAACATGACACCATAAAAGCCTTTTTAATGACAGTGCAAATACTAAAAAATAACAAACTCGACCGTTGTTTTGTTGTTTCTGTCTCCCTATCTAAAGATATTCATTTAAAAAAAAAAAGATTAAAATCCAAAGTAAATCATCAAATGATGAAAATAAATAAAAATTCTTATTACACAGACTTGCTTTTGCGACTAACAGTAATAATTTACTTGTCTGTTTCATTAAGTCATTCTGCTTCAGATTAAGATTGAGTTACATATCTCTCGTTGTTCATCTCTCTCGGCCGCAATTTAATTCAAGAATTCTGCGGAAGAACGGAGTGAAATGCGAGTCAAACCGCACAAAAGAGAGCACATCATTTCTCGTTGACTTGACAGTCATTAGCTTGTTTGGATAAGGTGCTGCTACCATGACATTCATACATTGTCACATTTAATTAGATTCACGATACGACGTTAAAGTATAGAATTTTCGCGGTCATTCTGGAATTTAATTCTGTCGATATTTATTTTTTTTTAGATTTCGATAAATGAATGATTGACACAAACACAACCCCGATTGCCAATCCATTTCCCGTATTTGCTTTTTTTTTGCTAAATCAGTGATATCTAAATATTTTACCATTTCCGACATATTTTTGTCAATTCACGAACGTGAATGAGGCAAATTGAGTCTTTTTTTGTGTTTCACCCTCAATTTCCTATTCATGTCATCGTCGTCGTTCAATAAAGAGGATTAATTTTTCGGCGATGAAAGGTCGTCGTTGTTAAATGAGTTTTACGTGATTTTCGCTATGCATGCAGGAAATCAATTTTTGGGCACTTGAAAGGGAATAAAGTTCGATGTTCCATGCGATGAGGTAAAGAAAGGAGTAATTACATGAGATCAGGTTTAATCTTGAGATTTAAAATATTTTGAAAGGAGTTTGTGCATAAATTTTGAGTATTATTGAGGGGCTGTCAGCAGGTTTAAGGAAATTTATATGATTTTTTTTTCGTTGTTTAGCTCAATTTATTTCTTCATTTTTTATTTTTTTTTTTATTTGATTGAAAATTTTTGATTTTATTTGAAATTTATTTAAAAATTTATTAAATAATTTAACGAAATTTTATTATTTTAAGGTAAATATTTTTTTTATATTTTTATTAAAAATTTTATTTTGTTTCAAGTTTAATTTTTTATTTGAATTATTTTATTTAAAATTTAATTTTAAATTTTTATTCAACTCTAAAATTATTAATTTTTTTTAATAAAATTTTATTTTAATTTATTATTTTTAATAAATTATTTGGATTAGATCAACTTTATATTTAAATTAAATCTTATTTTATTTAAAAATATTAACTTTAAAAATACTAAAAATAAATTAAAATTTTATGATTTAAAAAAATTATTAAAATTTCATGAAAATTTTTTTGAAAAACAATTTAATTAATTTTGAATTATGATCTCTAATTATTTATAAAAAAAATAAAAAAACTTAAAAAAAAAAAAATAAATTAAAAATTTTTTAATTTAAAAAATACATTAAATTTAAATGTAATAAAAATAAAAAAAAATTAAATAAAATTTTTTAAAAAGTTTATTTTATAATTATTTAAAAAAAAATTATATTTAATTAAATTTATTTTAATTTAAAAAAAAAAAATTGCATCAGTTTTAAAACATAAAATTCTTTGAACCATTTTAAATTTTTGCAAATTTTTTAATGGCAAAAAAATTTTAAAATACAATCAAGAATATTTTCATTCATTTCTTGTCACCACAAAAATCCCATATTTCTTCGTCGTAGATTAGTCTTCTTACTTTAACTATTCAAATTACACATGAACGTCTTTTGTGAATGATATATTTGTTAATTAAAGTTTAAACATACACAAAACAGAAATGCCGCCTAATAACAGTAAATGAAAGTATTTTTAAACAAAAATTAATTATAAATGCGTGACATATAATTACAAAGCGCAAAACAACACAATAAGAAACGATAGACGAAACATTTATCGCGAAAAAAAAACAACAAGAATATCTAGAGCAAGACAACTCACTTTTAAACATGTTCGCGTCTTTCTGTGTGAGAAAGTTATTTTTTTAGTGAAATTTTTTTAAAAATTAATTAATTCCTAGACATCGACACGAACCCTTTAAATTATTTTTTGGCGGCAATTTCACCTTCACTCCGTCTCTCAGAACACCTTCGATGATTGATGACTTTTGTTTGAAGAAACATGCTGGCTTTTCTTTCTCTAATCCCGCAGCGCAGCCAGCAACCTGATACTTCGTTCACGCTCGTTGTTCGTTCGAATCATGAGTCCGCAAGTTTTTTTTTACAAACAGAACGAAAATTTCTAAGTCATTGACCAACAACTTGACTTGACTTGAGCACACAAACAACTACGTTGGTCAGTTGATTGACAGCACTGTCATTGCAAATGAATGATTATTGCGCGCGCGAATGTTTTATTTATTACTTTACTTACTGCGAAGGCAAACCCACGTAGTTTTCTCTCCTCCGTCAGAGAGCATGATCGCAATGAGCAACAAACTAATTCAAATTGACATAATAAACTATCGCGCAAGTTCCTTTACTTGACCGGATGGATGAGCAAGAGATGTATGGATGCGGTAATAAGCAAACTTATTGAAATTTAATAGAAACAGAAAGACGAAGCAGAAGTTTTGTACAAAAAGACCGGTTTTTGTGTGGAAGTATCGCGATTACTTAATATTTTAATCTAAAAAACAAGAGAGAGAGAATCGAAACTGTTGTTCTTCTTTTAAAGCATTTTGAAAATTTGGCTTAATTTTTGTTGTCTGTCTGTTAAATAATTAAAAAAATTTTTTTTCTATTTAAAATTTTAATATACTTTTTTAATTTTTATTAAAAATCAAATTAAATTAAAAAATTAATTTAATTTAAATTAATTTGATTTTTAATAAAATTTAATTTAATTTTTTTGAATTTTAATTTATTTTTTATTTAATATAAAAAATATTTAAAACTTATTTTTTTAATGTTTAAAAAAAAATGTTTGAGAAAATAATTGAAAAAGAAAATAAATAAAATATTTTTTTTACAATTAACTCAACTTGATTTATTTTTAAAAATTGTATTAAAAAAGTGAGTTTTTAATAATTTAATTTTTAAAATTAAAAATTTATTTTTTAAATGGCTAAATTTTTTTAAACATTTAAAAAAAATTAAAACATTTGAAAATATTGAGATTTTGAAAAACAATGTTATGAAATAAAAAAAAAATAAATAAAATAAATAAATAAAAAATAATTTTTAAAATATTAAATTAATTAAATTTGTTTATTATTACTTAATAATTAATTAAAATAAAAAAATATTTTATAATAATTTAATTTTTAAAATTTCAGTAAATTTCAAAATAAAATTATTTTTCATATATTTTAATAAACTATTTTTTAGATAATCAATTTTTGATCCAAATTAAAAAAAAAAATAAAAATTATTTAAAAAAAAATAAAAAATTGAAGTAAAATAAAATTTGTGATAAAAATATTAATATCTAAACAAATTTGAAAATTAAAAAAAAAATATTTTATTTTTTTTTTCAATATTTTTTTTAAATGAAAAATCGAAAAAAATACGCTCAAATACATCAAAAAAAATTTCCAATTCACAAACAAGTATCACTTTTTCAGTCTTTATGTTCTTTCCTCAACTCAACTCCATAAATGCGTATAAAAAGAGCTTTGTAATGAACACATGTTGATTGTTTCTCATAACATTTATAGGGTTTCTCGCATGTTTTTCGAATTATTCGTCAAATTAAGAAACTTACTTCAAAGTTCCGTCTTTCAATCCTGAATAATCAAGCGAGAGGATCAAGTAGAATGGTAAAAGCATGAAAAATTATGAGACGTGATTTTATGTTAAAACTTTTAAGACTCTTTAACACTCTTTCTGTCAAAGTTCGTTCTTGCGTTCCCACAAAATTTGAGAAAAGAACAACCTGTTTCACAAAAGAAGTGAGAATTTTATTCAAAAAAAAAAGTTTAAAAGATAGAAATCACATCGATGATTATAGTAATAATAATCATAAAATTATATGGTTTGGTTTTTTTTTGTCAATTGAAGCTTTTGCTTAGAGAATCTATCTTACACGGTTAAATGTTCGACTTCCGTGAAAAAAAGTGTCTTGTCATCGTTCGTTACGACAATAAGAAATAATGGCAGCTATTTGTTTTCTTTTATTTTTACGATAAATATTTAACCAAACTGTTCAAATAAAATAGAAGCAACCTTGGAGAAGGACAAATTAAAACACGTACAAATAAATGTCAAGCTACACGCATAAAATTAAAGGTCCAAAAGCACATCGGTCGTACATTTTACTCGAAATTTTTTCTCATCTTCACTCCGAGATGCCGAAAAAAAAAATTAATTTCGAAGCATCCCTTTTGGGGGACGTAAACTCAAACATTTTTTAATTAAAAATTACGAATAAAGCCACCATTAAGAGGATGTTTTACATGACTTGTCCATTTATTTGTTGTTATTATTATTTTTGCCAAACACACACTCCTACAGGAATTCCGACATACGAAGGTATTTTTCACGTGAGAACACGTCAAAAAATTACGTAACGCTTTTTTTTCAACATTCACAACAATAAACTTCACAGCTCAACACAAAAAATGACAAAACAAAACAAAACAAGTCATCATTATTTGAATATGTTTTGTATGAATTAGCCGACAAAACGACAACTTTTGTGCTATAAGAGCTCATGCCATGAAAAGGTCGTATGGGTGAAAACGAAACAAAAACGTCAGAATGAAATATTAGTGGTGACATCAATAAATAAAGCTCTGCAGCAACGAGACCGGAGAGGAGAGTGCGATGACACACAAAAGGGAAAAATTGGCAGAGCAAAGCCACAGACAATAGAAATTATGCGTTTACCTATCTCGTAACATGATCACTTATTTTAGAGCATAATTTGTTATTTTTGGGCAGTGTCTCTGGTTACGTGCTTTTTTTTTGTGGGATACGAAATAAAATCTGCAATGTGAAAAATTTGAGTTTCGCATTGTGAAAAAAAATTATTTTTATAATTTTTTTTAAATTTTTTGAATTCACTTAAATTAAATTTTAAAAAATTGTTCATAAATAAAAACTTATTTAAAAAAATAATATTATTAAAAATTATTTATTTAAAAAAATAAAATTTTAATTAAAATTTATTTACAAATAAATAAAAATTAATTTAATTTTTATCTTTAATTTAATTTAATTTTAATTCAATTATTTTTTAAATATTTAAAGTTTTTATTTATGAATAAATTTTTATTTAAATTTAAAAAAATTAATTAGTAAATTTAATAATTTTTATTTTTGAAAAGTTAATTTAAAATATTTTTTGAAAATTTAATAAAGTTTTGATTTATTTCAAATTTTGATATTTTAATTTTTTTTATTTAAAGATTTAACAAAAACTTGTTTGAGAAATAATTTTTTAAAATTTTATTTCAAGTTTTTATTTAATATTATTATTTTATTTTATTTTGTTTTTTTTATTAAATATTAAATTTATTTTCAAGAATATTCTTCTAAAAAAATTCTTTTTATAATAAATATTTATAAATAAAATTTAAAAAAATTAAAAAAAAAAAATAAATAAAATTTATATTTATAAAAATAATATATAAAAATATTTTCTTCAAACATAATTTGTTATTATTAAAAGTCGTATTTAATAAAAAAAAAAAACAAATTAAATAATAATATTTAAAAAAATTATTTCGCATGAAATTTCAACAGCAAAATCCAAAATTTCACAGCACGGTAGTTGTTATTAAGCTACTAATGACATTATTTGCTGGTAATTGCACTTTGATTGGATGTTCTCTGCCACTCTACATTCAAGCACCAACTAAAAGGGATCAATACACAGCCCGAATTAATATCAAATTTTAATTAAATACCTTTTTACTTGATTTCACAGCAATTTTTAATTAAAAATTATCGGTCAAATAGCTGTTAAAATTTTATTTTCTGGTCAATTTAGCGGCGAAAATATTTTATCCTGTATTGATTTCTCACCGCAACCCGAAGCAACGCAACAAGACTCGTCTGACAGTGAAAAACTTCAACTTTTCTACGTTTTTTTTAATGAACATTGACCCCATTTCATGTGCGGGAGAGAAAAAAGTTTAAAATGTGGAAAAATAACAATTACGGAACACAAATTCGTGTAATTAAATGAAACCTTTGAGGTGTTGTGCTAGAAAATGTTAACCCCTAAATACTTCGTGTGGTTTTGATGTCAGACGTCCGTAACTCGTGAACGTTATAGCAAATCGATAATTACGTTGTTGCCGTGCATGTCAGTAGCACAGTCGAGTATTAAAGAAAATAAAGAAAGAAAAAGTCAGTAGGCCAGACCTTGTTATAACTTTCTGTGTTAGTTTTTCTGGTTTCAAGAATTCTAAAGCCAATAAATTTGCGCTTGAATTATGTTAGATAATTATAATTTATGTTGCAAAGTTTATACGATGCACAGATAAAATTCTAATAAAATTTGAGCTGGGCTATTAATAAAAGTTTAAGTTTTATTACTTGTTTGATGATGTTATTAATATTGTGATGATTGGAGTTTTAGAAGAAACGATCATTGCAAAATAGTTGAAAACTAAATAAAATAAAGTTTTATTGCAAATTGTGTTATCAAAGTTTCTGCAAAATGGAACAAATATGAAATTTTAATAACTTCAAAATATTCAAGAATGATTTTTTAATAATTTTTTTAAAAATTATTTTTTTTTAAATGTTTCTCAAATAAAAAAATAATAAAATTAAAATATAAAATAATTAAAAATAATTAAATAATTAAAATAATTAAAAAAATAATTAATAAAAAAATATAAAAAAATAAAAAAAATTTTTTTAAAATAAAAATTTTAAATATAAATAAATAAATTTAAAAAAAAATTTATTTTTTATTTTTAACTTAATTAATTATAAAAAATTTTTAAATAATTATAATTTTTTTTTATTTAATTTAGATTAATTAATTAAAAATACAAATTAATTAAAAAAATTAAATGAAATAATAATTATTATTTTTTAATTAATTAAGATACTAAATTTATTTATTTTTTAAATTATATTATTTAATATTATTTTTAAAATTTATTTAATAAAAAATTATTATATTTATTGATTAATTTTTCTTCTCCAAAAAAAATTTATGTTAATTGTTTAAAAATTTATTTTGCTTTTTTTATTAATTTATTTAAATTTTTTATTCTAATAAAAATTAAAATTTACCCATGTATCAACAAATGGGCAGTCTAACAAACAAAAAAAAAATCTCCATCAATTCCCAGCAATAAATGCTAATTTTCAAAAATTTTACGACGCTTTTTTGTTTTATTATGCCTCCCGCTTTTATTAATATCTCATTTTTTATTGTGCCTAATCCTCTTTACTCTGTCATATTTATTTGGCAATAAAACGCAGACAAACTCTTTCAACTTCTTCATTCGGACCATTCATTACTGAACTGAACAACAAACATGATTAGACGAAAAATTTAACGACTCAAATCTTTTTTTTAACAAAGAAGGGACTTTATCACAATAAAAAATTAAAATTTCTTTCAATTTCCTGTCAATATGTTCAAATTTTCTGCCTATTCATTGAACTTTACTCCCGGTTGCTCATGTCATGAATTCGCCAAAAAGGAAGAAGATGTTAAAAAAATAAATTTTATTTGTCCAAGTGTTTTCCGTTTGTAATGGAGAGCAAAATGTCGAGTGTGTCAGATGAAATCCCATTTAAAAAATGATACTCGAGAGCATAAATTTACCGACAGTCGACACGTAAAACACGCGCTTTACTCCTCCTCTTTGCTCATTCGCACTCGTGTGAATCGGTGCACTTTACATTACAAAACAAAAAAAGTCAGTCAAAAAAAAATTGTTAAAAAAAATTCTCGTTACTTGATTGTACGAAAAAAAAGAGAATAAAAAAATTTGATTGCCTATGCGTGATTTGCAGTAAAAAAAAAACAAAAAAAAATCGAAAAAAATATTTAATTGAACAGGAGATGAACGTTCAACAGAACAAGAAGTAGACACTCGAAACAAATGCAATGCGACAAAGTTTTTAGTTGAATGCACATTTCACTTCAAATTCTTTTACTGCGATTTTTCTTCCATTTCTTCCCTTTTCTCTCGATATCAATTTTACTCTCCGGGACAAAAGGAAAAAAAATTACCGATAAAAATTCATCTGCATTGTTTTTGCTCCGAATGACGCGATGTCGAGCACAATCATAATTTTTTTTGTTGTTATTTAACGGAAAATGATAAAAAAAAACACACGCGTGAAGAATGGCGCCTCTATTTAAAATGTCATGCAATTGCATGTGATACGCCTTCTCTTTATGAGTCGCTCTCGCGTTCCGTAAATTGTGTAAAACAATTGACGTGACACAACCACACAGAGAAATTAAAACAACGCTAAGAGCGTAAAAAACCGTTTCATTTAACAATAACAACCACATGACTTGTTTCTATTATTGTTACGACATTTCTTCCTTTTTATTCATTTCTTTTCTTTTTTTTGTTGCAGATTCAGATGCACTGAGTTCATCGTACCTTTAACAACATTTCTTTTTTTCTGCATATGAACAAAAATAAATAAACAAAGAATGACATGAAGAGTAACGTAGGAGTTAAGACCTAAATTAGTCCCATTTTTCCTTTTAAAAACTTTTTTTTAAAGAATGAAAGAAAGAAAAAAGGAAAAAAAATTCGTTCATGTGTTATCGTTTCTCCCATTAATAACGATAATGACACGCATTAAATTCAATAAAAATAAGTGAGATATGTTGCAAGAGCCTGGAGCAGCACTTTATTTTTATTTAATGACTTAATCGAACTGCTAGTTTGAATCAATTTCCAATTAATTACAATTCATATTCATAAATGTGACAAATATATTTTTGATTATTAACGAAAAAAATGTCAAGATTAAATAATGGGAATTTCATGTAAATTGCTGTAAATGGAATTTTATAAACAAAAATTTGTTTTTGTTGAGACGTCAGATGATGATTTTTTTATTAAAAATTATTTTATTAATTTTGGGAGTAAAAAAATTGATAATATAAAAAGTTTTTTATAAAAAAAAAATATTTTTTAATTTTAAGAAATTTTTTATTCAATTTAGAATTTTTGAAAGTTTTTTAAAAATTTTTTTAACCAATTTTGGGGAAAATAATTTAATTATTTTTTTCAAATTTATTTTATGAAATTTGAAAGTTTGATTTTTGTGTTACAGAAAATTATTAAAACAAATAAAATTTAAAAATATAAATAAAAAATAAAGTTGTAAAAAAAATTATTTTAGGAAAATTTTAGAAATCGTTGAACCTTGAAATATTTTAATTTTATTTATTTTATTTTTAAATTTATTTTATTTAAATTTTATTTTATTTAAATTTTTTTTTATTTTATTTTATTTAAATTTTTTTTTTTTTTAATTTGATTATAAAAAAATATTTTTCAACTTGCTTTTCTATTTTTTTTTTCATTGAAAGAAAACTAAAATAAAATTTTTAAAATTATTTTTTTTTTCGAAAATTTGTATCAGATTTCCATAAATCTTTGAAATAAAAGAAAAATTTGACATTCCAGAGATGTCAAAAAAATCTGTCAAAAAGAATTTTTCAATTTTTAATTAATAATTAGACTTTCTTGGCGCTATTTTTAAAAAATTAAATTTAAAAAATATAAATTAACTATAATAATTTTTTTAATAATCTTTAAACAAATTTGCTTTTTAATTAAAGTAAAAATTTTTGACAATTGTCATTTTTTTTCTTAAAATTATTTTTTTTAAATACGCCTAATTTTTCATCTTTCAAAAATTACTTTAATTTTTTTCAAAACAAGTTCTTCTCTTTTTGCGTGACTGTCACTTCTTCACTGCCTTTAACTCGACATTCATAAAGCCAATCTTCATTTCTTTAATTTTCTTCTTTAATGGAAGTGACTCACCACTTTTCTACTGATTTCCAATCAATTTTTATCTCCGACATTCGATATCTCGATGCACAACGTAATAACCAACATCTGTCTCTTCATCTAATGGCAGCCAATACAAAATTCATGACGTTCACTTGCATTTATTTTTTTTTTGCATGGCAGTAATTTCGATGGAAACATCCAAAAATAAATTAAATATTCCGCAAGCGACTTTTATCGATGATATCCCTTGTCAATAAATATAAATTGCGCAACTGACCGATTGCCTCGAGGGAATTGAAGGAAAAAAAATAAAAATGGTTCAAAATTTCGTACAGAGACATAAAAGGTGATAATTTTCAATCAAAACACCTATCATCTCTCATTATTGCGAAAAAAAATTGTTGAATCGAGCAAAATTTAATTGAATAGAAAAATTTATTTCATAATAATCGCTATTTGGGTGGCTGTCGAACATTGTCTGTGTGTCTCGTAAATGTCTAGATGATTCAATGTCAGCAGAAAATGAGACACAGACACAAAAATCTTCATTCATGAAGGGTGATATTGAAAATTTTTGACGTACAAATATAAGAAGGGGACCATTTTTCGTACAAAAAAGATTACATTACACTGCAGTCTCTCATCGCAGTACAAAAATAAGCATAAAAGACGAAGACAAACACGTCCGCAGTTCATAAGGTTCCCTCCGTTAATACAGGTTATGGTTGAAAAAACTTTACAAAGCAATTTTTGTAATAATAAAAGATACTCTTCCATTGACATTCACCGGCATTTATTCACTCACAAAGTAGAAAAAACACAAAAAAAAAAATTAAATTTACATTCAGTTCCGTTCCGCATCTCGTCACACACGTTTGATACGAGAAAAAAAGTAATTGTAGGACTTTTTTCTTATGCAAGAGATACAATCTTCTAGAATCTAGATGAAAGAAGAAAAATAAGAAAAAAGTATATCAACAAGAAAAAAATGATAGTCAAACAGAAATTTGCATAGAAAAATGTTGTTTTAACCTCAGAAGCGCAAAGAAATTGAATGAATATTTTCGAAAAAAACTGCGATCTGATCAGAAAAAAAAATAATAATAGCGAAACAAGTGCCACATTTCCCTCTTGAAAGACACTCATGGAGATTAACACTCCCTCAAGGCACTCCAGACATAATGGAGGGAGCACATAAACTTATGACGACGCGACCCTCGTAAATTTTTATCTCACAAAAACACCAATTATTCACGAGCGAAAGATGGTTTGGATCAAAAATAAGAAAATATTGTTAGAAAGTTGTCGTGAGGCGAATTTTTTAATCACATTTTGACTTTTTTTATTTTTTAATTTAATTTAATTTGAAAAATTAAATAAATAATAATTTTTCTGACTAAAAATATTTTAAAAAATTTTAAAATTTTTTAATTAATATTTAGTTGATTTAAAAATATTTAAAATAAATTAGTAAGAAAATTTATTTTTTTTTTAATATTTTTATAATTTTTAATAATTTTAAAAAATTGTAACAAAGAAAGCCATTTTTTTATTTAAATAAATAAATTTATCATATTAAAAATATTTTTAAAAAATAAAATTAAATTATTTTAAAATATAAAAAAAACTTCTTATTAAATTAAATAATTTTTTTTTTAATTTTTTCTTATTCAAATTAAAAATTGTTCGATTTCTATTTTTTTTAATTATTTAATTTAATTATTTTTTTAAATAATTATTTAATATGTTTTACTAAAAATTTAATTTAAAAAATTCTTCTAAATAAGTTGAATAAATTTTTCTTAAATTTTTGAAATTTTTCTAATTTAAATTTAAAATTTTCGATTTCTTTTATTTTGTTTAAATTATTTATTTTAATTTTTTTTTAAATAAATATTAAAATTGTTTTAGTTAAAATTAAATTTTAAAAATTTTAATTTTTTTTTTTGCAGATTTTTATCTTCAAAAGCAAGTCACTTAATTACTGACAGCTCAACGTACACAATTCCTTTCAAAGTCAGAAACGCCACACACAAAAATAAGAAAAGAAAGATTTCTATCAAACATAAAGTAATCATAAAATATCTTCACAAAAAAAAACGAAATACCGACCAAATATAAATATAATCAAGCAAAAATACAGCAAAAAAATAAAGCACACAATAAACAACGTCTTAAAATTCTCTGACAAACAAATCAAAAATATGTTAAGCGTGGATTGGATGCTTACCGGCAATATTTTTTTCCTTTGCTCTGCACAACAAACAGACAGTGTCTGTCTCGTATTTCGTATTTCTTGTTATTATATTCCTTTTTGCTTGTAATTTATTTCGATATTGTTACTTTAATATTTTATTGTTGAATTGTTATCCAAAAAAATAATAACAATTTTTTTTGTGGTTATGAATAATTATGAACAGCTTGGATGACAGGTATTTTTAATATTTATTTATTTTCACACTTATCAGCTACCGTATTTCTAATCTCTCTAAAAGATCTGTAAATAATATTCTAATTAAATCACATGGTATTAAATGAAATGAGAACGAACAAATTTATCTGTCATCATTTCATTTTATTTTTAATTTTTTTCTTCATTTTTTTTCTTTGGTTTTAAATAAAATTTAATTTTTTTGAAGGACACTCGTGGCTTTATATTTTATTCAAAAAAAAATAATTCTTATGTTTTATCAGCACATTTTTGCATATTTTATTATTTTTTTTTTATTTTTAACAAACCCCAAGTCGTTTTTTCACATTAAAAATTCACTTTGAACGTTAAAAATTCACCTAAATAAATACAAACAACGGGATTTGTAATGCATGAATAACTATCAAAAAATCGCATGTTCACTTTCGAATACAAAAAAAACGTAGAAGGCAGTAAAAAACACAGACAAAAAAAAACTTTTGCATAAATTCTGGTTTGGTTAGCATCGTTTTTCACGTGAGCCTTTAAAAAAAATATCAAAAGTTTTTTTTTGTGTTTGGCCATCCAAACGTTTGAATTTTTGCATTTTTTCTCATTTTATTTTATTTTATCAAATAATTCATTTTTGTATCTGTTTCACTAATGAAAAAAAAAACTTGATACAGTTTTGTTGGTTTTAGTCAACTTTTTTTTTTGGGTAATTAATTTTTTTTCACGAGTGTGACATTTTAACGACCTTGATTTCATTTCAATTTTATTACATTTTATTTTTATTTTATTGCATCAATTAATTTGATTTTTTAAGTGTTTCTTTATCACTTTATCAACTTCGTATTTTTTTATTTTTAAAATTTCACTAAGTGACAATTTTTTTTTAGTTAGAGTAAAATTGTTGTTTCGTGCTGAGTGATAGACATTGGCATTGATATGATAAGAAAAAAGTGGTTTATTTGTTATTTTTTATATTTAATGTACGTGTCACTGTTGGTTTATCTTATCATTATTTTTTTTTTGTAATTTTTATTTTTTTTATTTTTTATAACACAAAAAAATAATTTTAATTTTTTTCTAATTAAAATAAATTTTAAAAAAAATTAAATTTATATTTTATTTTATTTATTAAATTCAATTTTTATTAAATTTATTTATTTTATAAAATTATTTAATTTTTTAAATTATTATTTTTAATATAAGAAATAATTTAATTTAATTAAATTAAAAAAATTAAATAATTTTATATAAATATTTTATTAAATTTTTTCATATAAATATAAATTTTATTTTATTTCAAATAAAAATAGAAAATCAGTATGCACTTTTATTTATATTTTTAATTATTTCCGTACAAAAAATCTAGAGATCAATTTTAATGATTTCAATTTAAAATAACACACACACTACAAAAAAAATATATTCATATGACGCAATAAATTTTAAACTATTAAACTTGTACGAATTTGCGTTTCATTCTAAGGTAATTATTACTTTTATTATTTTTTGTTTGTATTTGTATTTTTATACCTTGTAATAATTTTTTTTCTAACTTTATTTAATTTTTTTAGCACTCACGAAATATTTTTTTTCTAATTTTTTTTAAATATTAATTTTTATGATGATTATTAGCGATGATTATATATTATTTACTTATTTATTGCTATAATTATAAGAAACTTGCGGAGAAAAAGCGCGACACGAACTCTACTGCATGAAAAATTGACAGACACTAACAAACTATCCATATGATAACCATACCAAAACCGTACAAAAAATAATAATAAAAGTGTTGTTAGTACACACCATCGTTCGTGCGGTGCGAGAGTAAAACTCCTAACACAAACATTCATTCACGTTTTGCACGGGAAAAATCTTCATTTGAAAGTACTATACTACGATCGGTTCTCCGTGAATCTTTTTTTTTTTTTGTTTTCAAATACAGATGTTGCTTGGTTTCCCTCTTCAGCTTTTTTGTTTGCGACGTAGAAATTCGAGAGTAATTCTCCGGTCGGTACTCGAAACGACGTACAAGCGAAAACCATAACAGAGAGTCGAGACACCAATACACATGCGAAGCGGCTTTTTGTGTGTACGCATCTAACGGGGGAACTGAGAGAATTAAAAACATGTGAATCGGAGACGGATTCTCGTAGTTCTCCCTATACACGAATTTTTGACTCTATTTCACACTTAAAATTTTACGACAAACTCACACTACAACAACAACAACAACAAGGGTTTGTTTGTATTTTTCATTCACCTATATTTATTTTTGATTATTTTATTGTTGTTGTGTGTCATTATGGAAAAAAATTATAATTTCTAAACAATAGGCCATGTCCGGACCAAATTTAACAGTCGCGCGATCTCGTAATTAAATATGATGATACTTCGTATTTCTTTAAGGTAATTTTATGTTATTGTAGGTAGAGCTATTTATTACCTGTGCTGAGTTGAATAGAGTAATACAGTAGCGAGCTACTTGCAAAAAAATAAAAACGAACAGAAAAACGTGGGATTTTGATAAATTTATCGATTGAAATCTGAACACGAAGGCTGTGTTTGAATTAAAAAAAAATCTTTTATTCTGATGTAACCATTAAGAAAATTTTTTTATCGCAGTTCGAAGAAAAATTGATTTTTAGAGTTAAAACTGCAGTTTTGAGTTAGAAAATGATTAAAAATGATAAATTAGAGCCCTCTGACAAATTTCTATCCATTTGGAGCAAGATTTGACAAAAATAGCTTTGACACAGTTTTTGACACAGTTTTTTTTGCTCTTGATTTAGTTTTTAAGACAAAACTATGTCAAAGAAAAAATTTTTTTTCAGTTTCAATTTTTTGGCAGTTTTGAGTTTTAAAATGAATAAAAATGATAAATTAGAGCCCTCTGACAAATTTCAATCCATTTGGAGCAAGATTTGACAAAAATAGCTTTGACACAGTTTTTGACTTTTTTGCTCATTTAGAGCAAGATTTGACAAAAATGGCTTTGACACAGTTTTTGACACAGTTTTTTTTGCTCTTGATTTAGTTTTTAAGACAAAACTATGTCAAAGAAAAAATTTTTTTTCAGTTTCAATTTTTTGGCAGTTTTGAGTTATAAAATGATTAAAAATGATAAATTAGAGTCCTCTGACAAATTTCTATCCATTTGGAGCAAGATTTGACAAAAATAGCTTTGACACAGTTTTTGACACAGTTTTTTTTGCTCTTGATTTAGTTTTTAAAACAAAACTATGTCAAAGGAAATTTTTTTTTTCAGTTTCAATTTTTTGGCGGTTTTGAGTTATAAAATGATTAAAAATGATAAATTAGAGCCCTCTGACAAATTTCAAAACTATGTCAAAGAAGAAAAATTTTTTTTTTTTTCAGTTTCAATTTTTTGGCAGTTTTGAGTTATAAAATGATTAAAAATGATAAATTAGAGCCCTCTGACAAATTTTTATCCATTTGGAGCAAGATTTGACAAAAATAGCTTTGACACAGTTTTTGACACAGTTTTTTTTCTCTTGATTTAGTTTTCAAAACAAAACTGTGTCAAAGAAAAAATTTTTTTTCAGTTTTAATTTTTTGGCAGTTTTGAGTTATAAAATGATTAAAAATGATAAATTAGAGCCCTCTGACAAATTTCTATCCATTTGGAGCAAGATTTGACAAAAATAGCTTTGACACAGTTTTTTTGCTCTTGATTTAGTTTTTAAGACAAAACTATGTCAAAGAAAAAATTTTTTTTCAGTTTCAATTTTTTGGCAGTTTTGAGTTTTAAAATGATTAAAAATGATAAATTAGAGCCCTCTGACAAATTTCTATCCATTTGGAGCAAGATTTGACAAAAATAGCTTTGACACAGTTTTTTTGCTCTTGATTTAGTTTTTAAAACAAAACTATGTCAAAGAAAAAATTTTTTTTCAGTTTCAATTTTTTGGCAGTTTTTGACACAGTTTTTTTTGCTCTTGATTTAGTTTTTAAGACAAAACTATGTCAAAGAAAAAATTTTTTTTCAGTTTCAATTTTTTGGCAGTTTTGAGTTTAAAATTTTTTTTCAGTTTCAATTTTTTGGCAGTTTTGATTAACAAAAAGACAAAACTATGAAAAATTTTTTTTCAGTTTCAATTTTTTGGCAAAGTTATTAGATGATTTAAATTAGAGCCCTCTGATAAATTTTGATCCATTTGAAGAAATATTTGGCAGAAATGGCAAAGGATATGCAGTTTGGCAATTTTAAATCGTTCATTTTTTTACTCCTCGATCTTCAAAATTATCTAATTTTACATTTGACAAAAATGGCCTTGACACAGTTTTTTTTGCTCTTGATTTAGTTTTTAAGACAAAACTATGTCAAAGAAAAATTTTTTTTTCAGTTTCAATTTTTTGACAGTTTTGGAGTATAAATTTGTGAAACTGTGAGAAAGATAATGTAAAGTTATTAATAAATTGAGGAGTACGTAAACGTGATACTTTTAAAAAGAAGTAAAACTTCAACATCAAAATAATTTAGTAAATATTTTCATTCAAAGAAAATATTTTTCAATCTCCTTTTGTACAATTGTATGATTTTTTGCGCAAATAACATAAAGTAACGCCTGCAGAAAATACCAAATTTTTCACGAAATCCACACAAAAACTACTGATAAAAATGATAAACACTCCTCGGGCACTCATTTAATACGATTTTCCCTTGATTTAGTTGAGATAATCGGCACTGTATCGAATGTGAGGTGCGTATTATTCCCTCTAAATACCTCCTGAAAATTGTAGCTTGGAACGAAAACAGTCGTAAAATAAAGTAGACCTTCGGGAATTTTCCCGTGCGCCATTTTTTCATGCGTGGTAAGTATATTAACGGAGAAATTATCACTCATGCCCTTGTTTCTTACTGAACCAACAAAGAAAGTAGGAATTTTCTTTCTATTTTTATGTCGTTTAAATCCCCAGAGTACGTTCCACAGCGAAAAAAAGCAACAAAACATCGATTGAATTCAAAAATAATAATAAATAAACACAAGAAGTATCGAACTTCGTGCAAGTCGCGTCGACAGATGTTCTCGACAGACAACAAAAAATGTGCATCTGCATTAAGAATTCTTTGCGAAACAAAACACGTGCCTATACTGAACAAAAAAAACAAAAAAAAAATAGTCAAGTGAAGCAAATTTCTTTCTCGTCTGACCACATTCTGTTCCAATAAAATTCCTCAGATTCCGAACATTTCCGGCTATCAATGGTATTTATATATTTTTAGACTCAAAAAAGTCGCACAATTACAATTTGTCGTTTATTGTACGGACAAAAAGGCATAAAATTGTAAAACAACTCAATGAAAGATCGTAAAATACTTATCTGAGTGGGGAGATAAATTGTCTGCCAACAGCTTTTTTTTCAATATTTTTTTGGCAAACGAAATCCTTTCATTCACTTTTTTTATTTACAAAAAAATGCTTGTCTGCAGTTCCCTTAAAAAAAATAATTTTTTATCGTTTTGAATTAAAATAATGCAAAATTACATTAAAAAGGGCTCGTTAACACAAAAAAAAAAATTTTTTTTTGATCGACTGTGATCTGCTCCGACAACGTGAAATTAAAACATGCTGCGCGAAATTTAAATTGTGTGGCGTTGAAAATTGCATTTTTATTTTATCGAATCCAAGGGGTGTCGTTTTTTTGTTTATCGTGTCCCGTTATTGGATGCGAGCGCACAATGCAATTTTTGGCACTATTTATTTTTTTTTCACATTTCTCTCTAAATATTTTGTGTATATTTTTTTCTGCTATTTTTGGAAGCACACTAAAAAACGGCATAAAACAAGATAATAAAACTCCATGCGAATCGATGTGAACAAAAAAAAATTCAAAGATACGAGAGTTAGGGAAAGAAGGTTGATTGTGTTGCTTTGCAGTGTTTTTTAGAAAATTTACACGTTTTTTGCTGATGCTGGAGCACTTTAAAAGCAATAAAAGTTAAGAATATTTGCAAGTGAATTTTGGATGCATGCATGGTGCGAATGCATAAACACAATGCGATAGTGCAAAAGTTTTCCGAAAAAAAGGGAGACAGATGGTCTAGGACAATGTGAAGTGTGTTGTATATATGGGAATATTAATGACCGATCGAAACAAAAATTATGTTGTGTTGTTTCGTTTGGTGTCAGCCAAGCAAAAAAATATCATTTAGGTTTAATTTTTATTCGATTTCAAAAGCTAAAATTTGATTTTAACTAAAAACTGAAAAGTTAGCTCTTAAAATCTAAAGTAAGTTTTTAAAATCTGAGTATTTAATTTTTTAAAAATTTAGACTTTAGTTTAGATTCATAAATTGATTAATTACAAAAGTTGGAAAGTTAGCTTTAAAAGCTGAAAAGTTAGATCTCAAAATTTAAGAAAAAATAGAATGGATTAAGAATAGTTTTAACTTAGCTCCAAAATCTAAAAATTTTCTGTAATCTTAGACTATGGATCTGAAAATTAAGTTTTTATACAACTTTGGGTCTAACTTCTTTGGAAAGAATTAAAGTTAGCTCCAAGATTATAAAAACTGAAAAGTTAGCTCTTAAAATCAAAAGTTAGTTTACAAAATTTCAGGTTTTAGCTCTAAAATTTAACTTTGAGATTCATTTATTTTAAAAACTGACAAGTTAGCTCCAAAAAAATAAAAGTTAGCTCTAAAAGCTGAAAAGTTAGCTTTTAAAATTTAGAGGATCTATTCTTAGGTTTCGGTTAAACAAAAACTAAAACGTTAGCTCTGATCAATTAAAATTTAGTTTTTTGATAAAAGTAGTTTTAAAAAACCGAAAAGTTAGATTTTCAAAATCTGACGAACTTACCTCTCAGAAATTGTCAGTTTTTGAAATTTTGAATGATTTGAATTTTATCTTTTAACTTTTTGACGATCCAACATCAATCACCTTCGTCAATTTATCAAACAAATGGCCAACACTCATAGCTTTTATAAATATTACCACACAAAAATTCTTTTGATTTTGAATCGATATCAGAAGCATGTGTTTGACACCATCGCATATAACTCAATAAAATAGACAAAAACACACATTCTTTCCTTTCATACATTTCACATGTTTGTTATTTTGAGGGTGAGGTGAACCCAGAATATTTATATTTATATAAAGTATCAATAGCAGTAATGATGTTGAGCCCAGACACAAAATGCGTGTTTGTTATTGTTGTCATGTAAAAATACAAAATTTAATTCAATATAAATCCGATGATGTTGATAAAATTCATTATCGAACGCTTTTGTATTAAAATTTCATAAGCTCACATGCGAAAGCAGCTCGTAATTTATGGCAGCTTTAAACATGAAAAGTTTATTATCAGATATTTTAATTTTTGCCATACGCAAAATGTGTGTGAACGTTGCAAAATCTGCGATATTTTATGAGCAAGATTATATTAGAAATGTCTAGCGGCTTATTTTTTTGTGCGTTTTCAGCTCGTACATGAGCAAAAAGTTATGATTATTATTTAAGTTTTTTCATTACACTTCCCAAGTACGAAAAAACTGGCAAAATTGTAATAAAAACCACAATTACACGAGTACCAGACAGACTTGCGTTCAGATATTTTGTAGCCATTTAGCACTCCAGCTCATGTGAGTGTGGATCGTTGCACAACTTACAAGCTGCAAAATGTTTATAATTTCATATAAAATTCAAATTACACACAAAATAAACACTTTGCTAATGTGTTGGCATTAGAATATATGCAGAAAAAGGTTGTCGCCATCGTTAGTCGTGTCATATTAAAAGTTGCAAGGCATATGGCACGTTGTAGTGCAAAAAAAAATTTTACAACTTTGCATGCAACTGCGAATATCGAGAATGAATGTTATCGGATACTAAATAATTTAAATGTGTAAAGAAGCTAACAAGAAAAAAATATGAAAAATTCAGCAAAAGTGTGCAAAATAACGGAAAAGATTGTTTGAACGAAGGTGGTTTTAGATAACAGAAAAAAGATAAGATAAGGAACGCGTGAGGAGAATTTAATGTAATTTGTCTTTGGTGATCATGATCAACATTTTAAAAGTAAGCTACAAAAAATTTCAATTCATAAAAAAAACTAAAAAGTTAGCTCTTATGAACGTAAAAACTAAAAAGACATTTTTGAACTAAAATTTGAAGCTGAGATGAAAAAGATGAAAATATTGCTTAAAAAATATTTATTCATGAAAATTAGAGTTTTATAAAGCTAACCTAACAATTCTTTTTTAAATCTGACAAAAACTAACTTCTTCGATTTAAGAGCTGAAAAGTTAGCTCTCAAAAACTAAAGAATAAAAAAATTATTTTTTGTTAGTTTTTGTCAGCTTACTTTTCAGCTCTCAAAAAGAAGAAAATTTTTGTCAATTTTTTAAATATTAGTTTTCTTAGTTAATTAGCTTTTTGAAATTCTAAGCTTTCTCAAAATATGCTAAACCTAAATAAAGTAAAAGTCTAAAAAAGTCTGAAAGCTAAAAAGTAAGAAAAAAAATTCTTTAAATGTTAAAATATTCAGTTTTCTAAACAAAGCTTCAATTTTGAGCTAAACTTTAAAAACTAAAAAATAACTCTTGTGAAAACTAAATTTTCAGCTCTTCAGATTCAGTTCTTCTTCTAGATTTGGAATTCAAAATATAAAATTTTTGCTTTCAAGAGCTGAAAATCAGTTTTAAAAAATTGTTTCAAGTAACTTTAAAATATTTTCATTCAGAATTATTTTTCACATCAAATCTTAACCTTCAATTAACAAATCTAACATTTTTTATCAAATAAATAAAAAAAAACAAATCTTTCCACACGTTAACAAACACGAAAAAAAAACAGCTCAATAAAAATCACATCAATAACCCAATTTATCGATGTCATCGAATGTCTGACTGATATTTATCAACGCGCAAACGAACTACAATAAATTTGTGGTTAATCAATTAAATACTTGAAACTACTGTAAGTGCATTGCCACTGAACTGCTCAAACACTAACCATATGTGTCACTCTCATTGTTATTGATCTAAAGTATGAAATCCGAGCCCACACAATTTTTTTCATCCACTTTGCATTTATTCGATTATTTTTACATCAAATTAAAAACATGCGTCGCTCGTAAAAAAAATCCAATAAACTTTTCTTAACTGATATGCAGCCGGAGATAATAAAAATAAAATAAAATATTTATAAACAAAGATGGTCCTGATATGATAAAAAAAACTGTCTTTTCATGCCTCCGTTAAATTATTGCCGAGCATATTCTTAATTAACAAAACGATGTGATGAGGCATAAAAAATAATCTGGTTTGTATTACAATTAGGCGCCATTAACGCACATACCGAAAAAATGCAAGGGGAACCTTCAAAAGGGAAAAAAAACGGGGTGAGAAAACTCTCGTGAACTGCATTTTTTTAATCAGATCGAGTGCAGTTTATGCATCTGCCTGTTTAATTTTTGTTATTTTAATCCTGGGAGGAATTAAAAGTTGGTCGGTATATTTGACACAGAGATCGGCATAAAATTCGAAAGGGAAACAATTGAAACGTGTTTCGTATTATGATGATATTACATCGACGTCGGTGCATTTTATGACAATGGAAATGCAAACGCCACAAAAATATTAGATATTATTATAATTGACACCGAAGTAACACGATGTTTGCCTTCGTTGCACTGACATGTCATGTTTTGTCGGTTTTATTTATTTTTCAATAAAACATGAAACGAGAGAATTTTCATCTCACACAAAGGAAAATTGATTTTCTTCAATTGCTTCGAATTAAGACAAAATTCTATTAATAAACAACAACAAAAGCCTTCTATAAATATTTCAACAAATATTCCTCAGTTATAAGGAAAATTTATTGAACTGTAACAATTTCTTGCAAGTGACTTTTGAAAATTCAAAATAATCGAATTTCATGCAAAACTGAATTTTGTTGAACAAATTTGCATAGAAAATCTCTTGTTTGTCATAAATTTTCGTTGTTCAACCAAATCTTCTATTTTAAGACTTAATTAAAGAAAACTAAAGTTCAAAAGGTGCATTTAGGCAATTTGTTAAAAACTTCTTGTGTTATCGGGGAACTACTAAAATCATGTTAATGCACTTCTATTTTAAAAGGTAATTTATTATTAAGTTGAGTCAGGAAGACACTTCGAATGACGTCGCTTGTTCTGAGATAAAAATAGATTTTAAATTGTCAATATGAAGACGATGAATGGAAGACACGAGCGAGAAACATTTAAAGTTCAAGGGAAGAGGATTTTTTGTTGATTTTTTTTTATTGTCATTGATGATAAACAGGTGCGTGGTATTTATGAATATTGGTAAGATTTTTTTTTTGTTTTTTAGAGATAATGAGGAGTAATAACAATATTTGGAATTAATTAATTAAAACAAAAGTCATAAAAATTAAAAAAAAAATATTTTTTTTAATTGGTTGTTTTAGTTTGTAAACTTCATATTAATAATAATTGAAATTTAATTAAAAAATATTTAGTTAAAACTTTTTAATATTTAAATATTTTTTTTCTAATTTTTCGTTTAAAATAAAAAAAAATTTAATTAAATAATAAATATATATATTTTTTTTAATTTTTAATTAAAGGTAATTTTTTGAATTGACATTTTATTTTTATATAATTTTGTTTGATATTTTTAAAAATTTATAAGCTTTGAAAAAAAATTAAATGATTAAAAAAAAGAAAATAAATAATATTAATAAAAATGAATAAAAACTCAATTCTTATCTCAGATAAAAACCAATCATTTATAAAATTTTTCAAGCTTAAAATTGAAAAAAAAAATTTTTTTTTTTTGATTTTTATTTGATTATTTTATTTAATTTTTTTTTATTTTATTTTTAGAATCTGAAAACTAAAAAAATTATAAAAGATCAATAAACCAATAAAAATTCCACACTAATAATCTAGACAAGGATTGTCCAATGTCCTGAATTCCTTCAAATAATCATACAATATCGTGACCTTTTCCCATAATTAATTCCCTTATTATCATAAAACTCATTTAATAGAGAGCTGTTAACATTTCCACACATTTTTACTCTACTTAGCTTTATCGTGTTCCATGACATGGCAACAAACAACATTACAGCTCATAATGGAATTCATGAAGTCGACCTCCATTTCATATACTGAAAGCGTTGAAATTAACATCACCTGTGCGCAACAATTGCTTGTCATCGGCAGTGCATTTTTCATACAAATAATTGAACAAAAATTTATGAGTTTTTATCGTGAAACAATCAAGCGACAGAAACAGAGGAAATTTCATTCAATTTTTGTCGACGTATGGAAGTTACATACTTACATGGAGAGTTGTTTAAGAGAAACTCTTAATTGAATTATTCAGGTCTCTCGAACGAGACACGTGAATAGATAAGACGGCAAAGTTCAATTGATTTTGCGTCACACATATCTTTCGATGTTTCGAGAGAAAGATTGTTCATTCATGCACAAAGTTAATAAATTTTTTTTATTGCAAAACTATGAATGAACTCGTTATTTAAATGTTTATCATAATTTCGCATCCGAAACAAAAAATGACATTTTTATGCGTTTTAATTGTATTTAATGTCATATTTTATTGGCTGCACTGCACTTTAATGGGCAATTGTGAACCACCTACGGTTCAGTAAAAGCAAAAAATAGTTCAATACTGATGAAGAAATTTCTCCGTTTTATTGGCTATTCATCCACAATACGCAATACGGAGATTAAATGCAAAAGATTGCAACTCCAATTACAGCAGATCGAGGAGAAGAGAACCGTAAATGCACTTAAACTTTTAATGAAGATATTTATCTAATGAGATATTTCAACTACTAATCATTTATTGTGAATTTATGGCGAAACGTTGAATAGACCGAAGAAATGGAATCTCGGTGTGTGGAACGAACGCAATTTTTCAATGGAATGTTCTTCATTGTGATTACAGAAAAAAAAAACTCGAAGAAAATCTTTATCGATCGATGTCTCAATTATAATTCCTCTTCCTACTCTCGCAACTTGAATAATAATGTTCAAAAGAAAATCTTCTGGCTTTGATCTAATGGCCAACGACGACGACGACGATTGTTATGCTAATGAAAGACATTTTCTGACCTTGTGCTCGATTGTTTGCTCCAAGAAACTAACAAATGGCCGTTAGACGAGCTGCATTCCACACATGTCTCATTGTTCATTTCATTACATGCGATTGTACGCAAATTTTTCTGCCAACCTCTCTCCAAAGAGACACACAAACAAACATAAAATTGACATAAACATAAAATGAGCACACAAATTGAATCAACAAGTTGTTTGTTTTGTATTTTAAACTTTTGCTTATTATTTTGCTTGTCTTTTCCTCATCAGTGGTTAGCAAAAATACGATTTAATGGGAAATAGTCAAGTATTTATTTGCAAAGAACAAATAAACAAAAATATAGAAGAAAAATAAAGATGTTTATGTGACAATCAGAATTGCATGCAGTGACAGTTCAGACCAACTAAAGAGAGATAATTTCGTTAAGAAACAACATAGTTGGTGAGTATTCGTGCTTAAAGCAAATAAAGTTGCTCTTAAAGTTTAGTTTAAAATAAATATGTAAAGTTCTAGTTCAGATTGCTCTTGTTGAAATTCTTTCACAAAAATAAATATAAAGAAAAGAGAATAAATATAAGAAAGTGTAAAAACTTAATGTTTCGAAGAAATTTTCGCACTTTCTCTCATATATTTGGAAGTAAAATATTAAAGGAAAGTTTTCTTTCTTTTTTTTTTAGTTTTTTATCTTTTTTTCAGACAACCATCTAATCCCAGATTGTTGCGAACATGAAAATATAATGAAGTTGGAAAATATTCAAATTATGAAGACAAACGTACTTTAAAAACTTATGATACCGAATTCGGGAAATTTTTATAAACATCAGTTTTTTCGTTTACAAAACTCTTAACCAGCTTTCAAAGGAATAAATCTTACACTTTGTGACTTGTACCTGAGCCAATAGGATCCAGGTGACATTGGCATAATTAGGAAAGAGTGAGTATCTGCCCGAATATGGCGCAGGCAAGTTGAGAGAAAAAGAATATTTAATAATATAACTGCAAACCAATGAACAAAATTACCAATTCAATTCACTTGAAAAGATTTTTGGCTCAATAGAAGATCATATTCCAGAATAAAGAATTTTAATGCTTCTACAAATGCATCAAAGGTAAAACGAAGATTAAAACAATATTTGCTGCAACAATGAAAACTTACTTATTGACAAGAAATATAACCACAATATATAACTCTATTTTTTTTAAATTTGTGATATGAGATAATGTTATACAAATGCTACATGTTTAGATTCCTAAAACGCTGAAATATCAATCTTTTGAGAAGCTTAGATTTTTAATGACTTCTAAAGTTTAAGTTATATAAAAAAAATATTTAAGAAATTGAAAATCAAGCTCTTACATATGTGTCTTGTACAAAATCTTCATTTGCGAGACATTAGTTTTTCACAGTAAAATACATGACTATGAATAAAAAAACTTCTAATATCGTATGAGGTAAATTGACCAAATCCAGAAGAAAATTTTATTCTTTTCTTCATTTTTGAAATTTTCTCTTTTATTTTTTTCTGAAGATAAAATTCTTCATTCCATATCATGAAAAAGAACAAGATGGATCATTCGATTCAACATTATAGTCTCTTGCCATTCTTAGATATCTAGCAAGAAGACAAGCGATACTTGATTTTGCACTTGGCTGCAATCCAAAGAATAAACATTGAATAGAAAGAGCCTAAATTGCCGTTTTTTTTTTTATCATATATCGCAATATGGACGACGACATCGAATAAAGCCGATGTCTGGATCGGAATCGGATGTCTTTCTTTATTCATCCCTTAATGCAAAGAAAATCCTCCTTTAGACAAAGAGAGCTTATCGTCTCAATTCTTAGTCGAACAATGCGTCATCGTGTAATAAAGAGCCCATTAATAAATTAATGACGAATTCGAAATACTTTATCGGTCATTTGCCTGCTATTTTTATTGACACGTGATAATGAAAAGGCGCGCGCCTATCTACCTATCGATACACAATGTGATTGTTTTTTAAAATTCATTTATTTATAAATCATCTGCTTGCTTAGATTCGAAACGACGCTGACTCATAAATATTTAGATTTCAATTGATATTCGCGTTCATGACAAAGTTGCATAAAAGACGGGACTTTTTTTTCTCATAGAAATTCAAATGAGCTTGACTTTTTTTTTAATCTAAACAGAAATGTTCATAGAAAAAACATCTTTAAGAATTTTCCATCACAAAAAAAAATGAAGGTCAAACAAGGAAAAATGCAGCGCACGTGCCTTTGTCCTCTTAATTATTTTATTTTAAGAAACTTTAAATTGTAAGACGTACTTTTAATCCTATTTTTTGTACTTCCTCATTAAGCTTAGTTTTGGAATTTATCACGTCCTTTTTTTAGTATAAAAGCTGTTGCTCAAAGCTGAATATCATCAGTTATAGTTAAAGAATCGTTAAAACGTGTTCTAAAAAAATGACAAAAATCATTCTTATTTCGTTCGTCGTCTTCTTTATTGTGATCTTAATAGATGCACAATTTGTGCCATGCCCAAGTTCAACTTGCTCAACATATGACGAAGCGGATTGCGTAAATGATTGCAAAGATGATAAATTGACACTTTTACCGGATGCCTGTACCTGCACTAATTTCTTCAAGTGCGATAAAGGAACAGCAGTGAGAAAAACTTGCCCACAAGGACAATTTTTTGACAAAGATCTTTTTGTGTGCAGCAAAAAAAGAAATTGTTTTCTACTAAGCTCAATATTTTGTAATGAATTGAGAAACACAAATGCCTGTCCTTATCCATGGAAATAGAATCTAAAATTTTTCTTTGATTTTTTTTTTTTTGAAATTCTGTTACAAAAAATTAAAATAATTAGAATGTAAATTTAAATCTATAGAATCCAAATTTATATTATAAAATTTAATTTGTATACATTTCCAATTGTCAAATTTATAAATAAAAATTGCAAATTTATAAATAAAATTTTAATTAAGTATGAATTTTAATTTTTTATTGAATTAAATAATTTATTTCCCGAAAACCCTGAATTTCCACAGTCTCTGACAATTTTTTTTGGCTTTTTTAGTAAGTACCCAATAATGATGTTGATAAATGCCTTACAGAAAAATCAAATCCACAAATCACATAAAATTTTTGACCCATTTTACTACAACTTAAACAAAAGGAAAAAAATGGCCCCAGTTCACATTTTGAGACTTTGCTCCAGTGTACAATTTGTTTCAGTCAATTACGCGTTTTATACTTGAAAGCGTTTGTATGTTCCTGAAATCTTTAACCCAGTACCTCTTTTAAGTTTGACAAAAATTTTCATAAAAAAAAGGAAAAAAAATCTTAACGAATTTTCTCTTTCACAATGAATGGAAGAAAAATTGAACCACAAATTTCGGAAAAATATATTTTTTATTCGTTTTTTACACAGTTTTTTTTTAATTTGACTAACTATAACTTAACTATAAAAATTATTCTCTCTGGAGCAAACGTGAAGGAAAAATGAAGAAATATGCAGCGCACGTGTTTTTCTGTGTTTAACTTTTTTTTTTTAATTCAGGAAGCCTCTTGTAACGAAAGATGTGCTTTATCTGTCTTTTTTGTGCTTCCGTGGTTTTGTTTTGAAACTTCACACGTCCTGTTTTAGTATAAAAGCTGTTGCTCAAAACTGAATATCATCAGTTATAGTTAAAGAATCGTTAAACGTGTTCTAAAAATAACAAAAATAATTCTCATTTCGTTCGTCGTCTTCTTTATTGTGATCTTAATAGATGCACAATATGTGCCATGTCCAACTTCAGTTTGCTCAGAATTTAACGAAGCGGATTGCGTAAATGATTGCAAAGATGATAAATTGACACTTTTACCGGATGCCTGTACCTGCACCATTTTCTACAAGTGCGATCACGGAAAAGCAAAGAGAAAAAATTGCCCACAAGGACAATTTTTTGACAAAGATCTTCATGTGTGTAGCAAAAAAAGAAATTGTCATCAAAACGGCCAGATATGTAATGAAATTGTTAACGGAAATGGCTGTCCTAATCCATGGTATACTTAATAATGAAAAAAATTAGAAACTAAATGATTTCTTTGAAATTGTTTGTTTAGAAATACTATAACAAACAAAATTAAAAAGAATCGAAATAAAATGTATATTAAAATCTGTAGAATTCAAATTTCAAGCAAAAATAGTTGAAAAATTAAAAAAAAAGTTTTCTATTGAAATGTAGAAGAAAAAATTTTTCACGTAACGTGCAAAAAAAAATTTTTTTATCAAAAATTATTACTTTGGGAAATTTGTTAGATTTTTCTTCAATTTTATTTTTAAATTCGAATATAATATTAAACAAAATTAAATATGGCGTCTCCAAATTTTTTTCTATGTTTTTGTCCCCTGCACCATTTCAAATGCCGAAAATCCAATGGGGCAGAATAAAAAGAAAAAATTAAAAATTTCCTCAAAATTGACCATTTTTTGGTCTTTTTCCTTATCTTTTCAAGAAATTTTCAAAAATTTTTTAAAAAATATTTTCAAGAATTTTTTAATTTATTTTTTTTTTCAAGAAACTGAAAAACTCATTCTCAAAAATATTTGCAAAAAAAAAAATTTTCAAATTTTTTGACGGTTTTTTATGAAATATTTTTGTTTAAATTTTTACCTTGAAGTACTCTGAGGTTGACTTAAAAGTACCAAATCTTAACGTAAGTACCATGAAAACAACTAAATTATTCTTTAAAGACCAAAAATTGTTTAAATGTTTTCATTTTGTATGAAAAAGTATTTCAAAACTTTTTTTTTTATTTTGCCTTCCCCCCCATTTTGAAAAAAAGTTTTTGGGACAAAAACATTGGAAAAAATTTGTAACGGCCTTAATTAATTAAAAAAATTAAATTAAATTAATTAACAAAATTAATAAATAAAATTACAAACCAAAAATTCAAAAATATTTATTTTTTTTATTTATCCCCTAATGATTTCATTTTTTGTCCCATGAAGATTTTCACCCATTTTTGACCCATTTCGCTACAGCTTAAACAATAAATTCTTATATTTCTTAATAGAATTACACTAAAAATGTTTCCCAGAATTGCATTTGCGTTCTAATTTGTTTTTCTCTGTCTACAAAGTCGCAGAAACCAGCTTTGAACCATAAGATACTCAACTTCTAATTGTTTTGACTTCTATCTAATAACAACATGTTAATTTATTTGTTTGTATCTTAAGTCTGTTAGGTTTTTCTGAATTATTTAACATAAACTTGTTTATCGTTGAGCACAACAATTCGCAACTAAATGCGAATAATTGGATGCAATTATTATCGATTTGTAATATTTTTGTTTTGCAGCAGTAGGTCATATACGAGAAATGTGATTTATGGGTTCGTCGTAGTTGAGCACTTAATTGGAATGTCACGAAAAAAATCACCTTTTACGTCTAAAATTTCATTTTTACTCTGTGACTGTAAAAATAACCGAAAGTGCTTCCTTCTTCTATTAAATAACGCCAAAAAAATAGGTCAGTCATGGTAATGCTATTAAAACATCAACCACTGTACGTTCCTGTTAGAACAATGCCTCGCATATGCTAAAATTAAATCAGTTCAGTAACATGAGACATTTACGATGCCAGACACATGAAAAGGCAAAACTCGTGTGAAAAATTAGTTTTGCGTTGGAAAAAAGTTTCCAAAAACTAAACGTCATCTTGTCGATATCAATTCATCAAGTCATAAAAATGGTTTTAGTGGCAAAGTTTTGACACTTTGACACGCTAAACGTAAAGTTCGGGTCTATTTTAGGATTTTATGTGTTTCCTTATGACTTTATAATATAATAATAAACATGCGTTTATGACATGTTTTGAGTATTTTTGTGTGATTTGTGTAGTTTTACTTGTTTTTTTCAAGTGAAAAAAAAATAAAAATTTAAAAAATGTAAAAAAAATAAAAAAAAAATAAATTTTTAGATATTAAAACGTATTAAAAAAATAATTAATGAATTAATTAAATTAAGTTTTATTTTTAATCAAAAATTTTTAAAAAAAGTTAGATTTTTTAAATTTAAAAAAAATAATTAAATGAAATTAAGTTAAATTTTTAAATTTTGAACCCAAAATAAAAAGTTTTATTTAAGGTCAAAATAAAATTTAAAAAAATATTTTTTTCAAACTAAAAAAAAATTAATTATATTTAATAAAGCTAAATTTTGAAACCAAGTTAAAAAATTTTATTTTAATTAAAAATAAGTCAAAATAAAATTTAAAAAAAAAATTAAAATTTATAAAAATAATTTAAAATTCAATAAAAATTAAAAAAAAATAATTTTAATCAGCTAATTAATGTAATTTAATTTAATTAAGTTAAATTTTGACTTAACAGATTTCCTACTTTACGAAAAACTTGAAATTAGTAAAAAAATATTAAGATTTTTGACCATTTTGAAAAAAAAAAGATTGTAAATTTAATAAATTAATTTGACTTAGGTCAAACTTAAGTGATTTTTACTACTAAAGTTAATTCATAGTTTCGATTTTGAAAATTCGCAACACAAAAAAAGTCTTTCGGTGGTCTGCAATAAATTCTTTAATCCACTAAAATAACGAGCGAAAAGAAAGTCATTCGATATTAATCGCTTATCATTAAATCTGACATTTACCTTTTCGTTTATTTGTTTACTTTTAGTAATTCTTTTCCACGCTCCGAACAATGTATTGACCCAAATCGCCGTTAGTGACCAAACCTTCCTCGCAGACAAGACAAGACATTTAATCGACGTGTTAAATTATGTTTTGTGCCCGAAATACCAAACAATAACTGTAACTTGTGTGAATACAAAAAGTCTTGATCGATTTTTTCTTCATTTCCGTTTTGTTTGGTTTTTTTTTCGGTTCTTCCAAATTATCGCTTGAAAAATGTATCGAACCGCGAGAATATTTTTTTTTTTCGCCATTCCCTTTCTCATAATACATAAGAACAGCAAAATCGCACATGTTGTGGCATTCATCGGTCTTTCTCTTTTATTTTGTTTCGTTTTCTTCGTCTTTTCGTCATGCCAAAGTCTAAATTGAATGCACTCGGTCGATTTGCATATATGTGTATGAACAACACGAGACATAACAAAATCCGCCGTTTATGGTCATATGTAACACGTATTAGCAGCAAGTCATTTAACATTTTGTATCAGTTTCCTTCGTACGCGGAGAATGGAGTAAGCGGAGTGTGGAGTGTGCAAGAGATAGAAGGCATGTACAATAAAATATAATAATAATAATAAAAGTGTATAGTTGAGTTAACTTACTTAGAGACTGACTCAGAAATACATAAAATTTATGGATGTCCGTGTTTGTGGAAAGAAGTGCCGTGTGCAGGAATGAAGAAGAACGTACTGAACAAAATATTGCTTGGATGATTTTTAAATGGAATTATATGCAGGAATTGAGAGATTTAGGGATGTCGACTCAGAAAAGGGCTCAAAAATAAAAAAAAAAATCTACTTGAAGTCTTAAAATAATTAAAATAAATTTTTTTGCTCATCTTTTTTAAGAAAAAAAAATTAATTAAAAAAATTAAATAAAAATTAATTAATTAAAAATCATATTTATTATCATCATTATGTCATTATGAAAAAAAATAATATTTTAAATTTAATTTATAAAAATATGAAATATATGAATAAAGTTAAAATTTTTTAATCTTTTATATTTAATATATTTATTAAGCTTGAGTAATTTTTTAAAACATTAAAATAAAAAGTTCATATAAAAAAAATTTAAAATCAGTAAAAAAAATTTAAATTAAATTTAAAATAAATAAAATAAAATAAAAAAAAACTCAATCGAAAAAAATTGGAATAAAATATCTAAAAATACAAATTTAAAATTAAAAATATGTAATTTTGAAATTAAAAAAAATAATAATTTTGCTTAAAAGTTTAGAAAATTTGTTTGATTTTCAATTTTTTAACAAAAAAATTAACTTTTAATAATTTTTTGTGTGTTAAATGCAATATATTTAAATTTTTTTCATTATGAAAAAAATAATGAAAATATTTTATGAAAATTTAAAATTGATTTTTTTAATTATACATATAATAAAATAAAACTATTTTTATTCAAATTTATTATTATGAACAACTTTAAAATTTTTGTATAAAATTTTTAAGTAAATTTATTATTATTTTTTTCTAAATTCTAAATTAAATTGATTTTTTAAATTTAAATTTAATTTTAATTTTAAAATTGCACAAGTTTGTAATTTCCTTAAGAACGTTAGTTTATTAATTTTTATAATATTTGTAAAATTCGCAAGTTATTGTTCAAAATTGATCTTTTGTCTACCAATTAATCAAAAACCAAAAAAAAAAATGAATTTTATTTCAACAAAAAATAATCTATAGAATTTGATTTTTTTGTTGTAGTACATTGACTGCTGATTCCATCACTGCTTTTTGTCTATTTAATCTGTCTACCAATTAGTCACGTCTTAACATTTTATACAAAATTTCTTAAAAACTAATCAACTAATAATAGTTGACCATTCTAGAAAATGAAAAAAAAAATTAAAAACATCAAAAAACTCATCATCACACTATCACGTCACACCCTTGAAACTCTCGATGTTTTAACTCTTGTGACATACGAGCATCGATTTCCTCTTCTTGAATATGTTAAATTTACCAGAAAACACACACTCACATTAGATCAGACAGAGCGCTATGTAAACAGAATTTTTTTTTCATATTTTTCTGAATATAAAAAAAAATAAAAAAGGAGACACACGCAAAGATCATTGACTAAGGCAAATGAAGATAAATGAAGCTCATGCATTTATTTCCAATACGCGAGTCGATCTAAGCATGAAGATGATGAGAAATCAAAACGACGATGTACGACAAATAATTATGCAAATGAATTAAAATTTTAATTAAAATCACCTAATTATACTGCTTTGACATTTTTTCAAATTTTTTTCTCTATAAATTATAATATCAACACAGCTGTAAAATAAAAAAAATAAATAAAATCGTTATCATCATAAAAAATGTGGTTCAGATTGCCTTGTTGTTGCGTGTAACTGTATCAACTTATGTGTCTTTATATTGGAAATAGATGATCGAGTAACCAACTATCGGATCAACGATTATCGGATGTTTATTAAAAAAAAAAAAAAAAAAAAAAAAATAGAAAAATGTTATCGGAATGTTGCTCCACATAGTTGAGATAATTGTTCATCAATCCGGGAACAAGTATTTAGCGAGACAAAATACTAACAACAAACATCATCGACGACGATCGTGCACTTATCATATTTACGGTACTTACCATTTTTTTGCTGTAACTGGTTCTTTGGTGCACTTCAATAATAATATTTTTTTGTTCTCCTGTTTATTTATTTATTTTTTACAACACAAGGAATTATTATATTATATTTTATTATATTATATATAATTTTTTGTATCTATGGACATACGACACTTATGTATTCAAATTGACTCTTTTTTATTTTATTTATATTCACTTTCGTTCTGTACTACACAATTTTTGTTACTTTTATTTACTTTTTACAGGATCGTAATTTTTTCACTTAATTCTATTTATTTTTCGAACATTTTTTTGTTTTATTCTTAATTTTGTGACATTTATTACTTTATTTTAATATTTTTTACAATTTTTAATTAATTTCTTTAGTTATTTAGCGACTTTTTAATAATTTTACGATATTTTTGTTACTTTCGCGGCGATACTTCTTCAATAAACTGAACTGAACTCGCTGAACGAATTTGTATACCAAAACAAAGATCGTGATGAAAATGAACGGAAGACGATGTGGGGTAAGAATTTGTAACGATCAACAATTTTTTCAAGAAAAAAAATTTTTAAATATTAAAAAAATAATTTTTTCTTATTAAATTAAAATTAAATAAATTATAAATTAAAAATTTAATTTTATAAAAAAAAATAATTTTTAAAAAATAAAAAATATAATTAACGGTTTTTCCAGTGAATTTTTTTTAAATTTTCATGACATTCGAAATAATTTTATTTATTTTTTTTCTGTTAATTTTGGATTTTTTAATAAAATTAAATGAAAAATATTTTTTTTAATAATTTTAAAAATTAAATAAATTAATTAATGAAGAAAATTAATGAAAAATTTCGAAATTTTCAAAAAAAATTAAAAAAATAATTTTATCATTTTAATACGACTCAATTTAAAGCTTTGACGTTAAAAACAAACCACATCTCAAGTACGACGAAAGACAATAGTGGTAAATATTGCCAGCAAAAAGAATAAATTAATCCGTGAATCTCGCAGTATTATCGCTTGTTCCGTCGCAAAACATCTCGTAATCATCAAAAAACCGCATCAAGCATCTGCGCGACATAAAAATGTCCTAAAATTGGTAAGAAAAGTTCCAGAAAATCGCATCTTTGTGAAATGTAGCACTTTCGCTGTCCCCAATCCGTGTCACTTAATGGCTGTATGTTAATAATATTTTTTTTTCTTGTTTGTTATGTTTCGTGCAAAACGTTCTAGCGGCGACGATGGTGTATTTATAGCACGACTCGTAGCGAACATTAAAGATTTCCCGTCAAACGATTTGGGGTGACTTATGAATCGCATTATGTTCGAACATCGTAAAATTAATTTTTTTTTTTCGTTGTTTGTTATTACTTGTTGGACGAGTTTATCTTATCGCTCTCTATCTGTATGACTAAATACAGTGAGAGGTGCAGCAACGAAATTCCGGATTCTGATTAGAAAAGCTGAAAAAGTGAAAAATTTCAATTGAAAAAGATCAAATGGTGGTGCGTATCCAATTTGTTTTTGTTTGACGCCCACATTCTGCTCCAGCAGCAGCAATATTTTTGAAAAATCCACATCTGCATGCATACGACGCGATAGAAATTGTGTAACTTTGTGTGTCCGAGTGTTTTTGAACAATTTTACGAGGCAGTGTGTTTACGTTCATGCTGCCTGTTCCGAGCATCGTGATGATTGAATATGATGCGAGCGAAATTGATGGGTGCTTAAAAGAAGTACGTGTGTGTGTCGTCGTCGCTCAAAATAGTAGTAGTAGGTAGTTAACGTGTTTAGCATATTCAATTGACTCTAATTCTCGTTTATGGCGAACCGCGTCGTTCTCTGTACGATCCTACTAATTACTTAAAATTTTTAACTTTTTGTTTTGATTTTTTTTTGTCGTAGTTTGCGGTTGCGAGGCGAAAAAACACACAACGAGAGACAATTGACTGCATTTTATGCGTGAATCATCAAACCTCTACTTACTTTTGAACAATCGACGAGGAGCGGAGTAAGAGACACAAACAAAAAAAAGGTAGCATGGCATCATCAGCTTCGAGCACGGCGACGTTATCAGTGGCATCGCCGCCGCCCAAAAGTGCGTCAAACAACAACGGGGTAGCGGCAGACTCGGTTTCCATTGCGTCGTCGTACAGCCAGATCAGTCAGTGTCCCGATCGACACGGGTTTTATGGCGGATTTCAGTTTAGCGAGAGACCAAAGGAGGTGTTGTCGCGTGCCCAGATCATGTCGCGCGAGAAAAAGTGGCTGCACATGATGAGTAATTGGAATGTTTATATGAACAAGAATTATAAGAAGGTGAGTTTTCGATTTTTATTTAATTTTTTTTTTTTTTTTTTTTTTTTTTTTTTAAATTAAAGTTGATTTTTAATGATTTGATCAAAATTCAATTTTCCAAGAAACTATGTTAAAATATGGGGAAAAAAGTAAAATTTTATTCAAATAAAAAAATATTAAAATTAATTATTTCATTAACTTATTTGTTTAAAAAATTAGTTTGATCTGCTCATAATTTTTAATGCCAAAAAAATTAAATATAAAAAATCCTTATAAAAATTTTTTATAGTATTTAAAAAAAATAAATTAGATTTAAGTTTTAATAATTTATTTATTTTTTATTTAATTTTAATTTAATTATTTAATAACTTTTTAAATCTAATTAAATTAAAAAAATTAATTTAATTAAAAAAATAATAAATTTAAGTTGGATTTTTTTTTAAAATTATTTTCTGAAATTTTGGTTTTGCTTATGAAAGTGAAAAATAAGAACAAAATAATATTTTTGAAGAAAACAAAATTTAATCGAATAAAATTTTATTTTATTTTTAATAACTTAATTGAGGGAAAGCATTTTTAATTAATTTTTATTCGATTATTTTTTTTTTTTTATTAAAATTTAAGCAAATTATTTTAAATATTTGTTATTAAATTGTCAATGAATTCGTAAAAAATAGTGAAAAATTAAAAAGAAAATTAAAAAAATAATTTTGACGATTAATTTAATTGCGAATTAAGTATTAAATAAATTTAAAAAAAAATACATTTTACATAAAATTAAATGTTTATAATAATATTATTAAAAAAATTAAAATTTGACTCAAAATTTGATAATTTTTCAAATTAATTTCCTTTTTTTGTTCGATAAAATGATCAAAATTTCTCTTTTTACTAATTTAATTTTTATTTTTTTTCAGGTTCGAGAACGTTGTCGCAAAGGCATCCCAACATCACTGCGATCTCGTGCATGGTACTACCTTTCCGGCGCCGAATTATTACACAAAAATCAACCAAATCGCTACGAGGAATTACTCGCGGAACCCGGAGACCCTCACATCATCGACGAAATCAAGAAGGACCAACATCGCCAATTCCCGCTACACGAAATGTTCATGGACGAAGACAAGCCAGGCCAGAAGGAATTATTTAACGTTCTCAAAGCATACTCAATCTACAATCCAAAAGTGGGATATTGCCAGGCACAAGCTCCCATCGCTGCCTTCCTGCTGATGCACATGCCCGCAGAACAGGCATTTTGGGTGTTTGTCAGTATCTGTGATAAATATCTCGAAAATTATTTCACGCCGGGCCTCGAAATGCTGCAACGCGACGCCCAAATGTTGCATGGGCTGCTGAAGAAGACGTCGCCCGCCGTTTATCGACACTTGCAAAAGCACAAAATCGACCCTCTCATGTACATGACAGACTGGTTTTTGTGCGGACTCACGCGAACGTTGCCCTGGGACACGTTGTTGCGTGTTTGGGACTGTTTCCTCTGCGAGGGCATTAAGATATTGTTCAAAGTGGCTTTGGTAATACTCGGTGCGGCACTCGGCTCACACAAAGTACGAAAAGCAGCTAATGGACAGTGCGAGACGTTGGAAGTGCTGCGAAATCCGCCGCCAAAGTATCTGGATGAGGATTTTATCATGCATCACATGTTCCGTCTCAACATTACCGTCGAAGATCTGATCCACGAACACAAGCGACAAGAGCAACAGCACCGCAAAGCCGCCAAAAGTCCTTGAGACGAGGAGCAGGAGCCCTCGGGCGCCCCTGTCTGTCGTTACTAACAATCACGGAACGGTATGACTGTAAATTTTGTGTCATAAAATTTCATAATTCTAATTTTTTGCTGCTGAATTGAATTTTCTTTTACAAAAATAACTTAACATTACTCCCCTTATTTACTGATGGATGAAATAATCTTAACTGTATGATTTTACACAGCACACGTACAATAATAAAATAATGCGAATAACAATATTATCCCATATTATAAGTACATATATCATAAAATGCACCGCAACTCATCGTACATTCATGGAATTATAGAAAAAAACTGTAAAAACAACAAAAATTTATATAATATATTAGCGATAAATTGATATAGCAATACACAAAAAACTACCAAGTAGTGAAAAAAAAAATAAAAATAAGAAAAAAACTAGGAGATTAACATTCAAACAAAAGAAAAAAAACTTTACCTGAAATAATGGGAATCGATTTGTGCGACAAAAGAAGCAGGTCTCGTTGAATGATTTTGCGGCGTGAAATCATCTTTGTTCGCTTTGGCGGTAAATTAAGTGTGAAACTGCTTGAGAGACCTCGAAGACGGTGAAATTTGAGTCTCATTCAAATTTTCATCTTCTTCAGCATTTAAAATTGAATGTCTTTGAAAAAAATCGAATATCTTTCCAATTTTCCATTAAATCGTAAAAGGGAAAATCCGGCCAAGAAATAAAAAAAATACATTTCCAAGCACAAATCCCCCCATTTATTGTCATTGTCATTCATTAGTTCGAGTAGAAGTAATTTTTGATACACAATGCAAGAAAAAAAAACAAAAGAAATGTGTCTGAAGTAGAATTTTTGTAAGATATGAGGACATTTTATTTTTAAATTAACATGATTTTGATGTAAGGACTCTTTAATTGAAGATTAATTTAATATAAAAATAAAATTTAATATATATCGATATTTACTTTTACGGTTAGTTTTATAAATATTAATTATATTTAATAATTATTATTATTACGATTAAAAAAATGCAGAATTTACTAATATTTTTCCTTTTGAAAATTATTTACTAAAAAATAAAAATTTTTTGAAGTCGAAATATGGAGTTTTGAATTTTGAAGCAATTTTTTATTTTAGAAATTTAAATAAAATTTTTTTTTATTTTATTTTTAGATTATTTAATGAATTTTCGATGAAAAATTTGAAAAAAAAAATTTTTTGAAAGAAACAATTAAATAAATATTTTGAAAAATTCTTAAATATCAATTTGAAAAAATTAAAATTTTTTAAAATACAATTTTCGAGGATCAATCATTTTAATTTTTTTTTATTTTAAAAGATTTTTATTATTTTTTAATATCAATTTTTTAAAATTTTTAAATAAAAAATTTGTAAATGTCATTTTAAAAAATTGATCGTTTTTTTTTGATTTTTTTTAAAATCTCTATTAAAATTGTTCAAGATAAATTTTTTGACGATTTTTTTTTAAATTTTCCTCATGCAAAATTTTTCAAAAAAAATTAAAATCAAAATTTCGTAAATGTCAATTTAAAAAATATCCGTTAAATATTTTAAAATCATTTTTTTTCAAATTCAAAAAAAATCTAATTTTAATTTGAATTTTTTTTTTTTATTTTTTGATGATTTTCATAAAATTTTTAACTTAAATTCATTTTTCAATCAAAAAACCATAAATTTTATTATTTTTCATTCATTTTTATTCAAGTTCTCTAAACTAAATAATTTGTATTTAACTAAAAACTGTTCAAAAATTTCCTTTTCATTCCTTTTTCCTGTACCTCTTATCCAATTCCTTGTATTCCTCTTCGTTAATCTTCTCATATTTGTGTTGCTCTGGATAATTGGGCACGACTTTCGATCGCGGACGATCACTATGCGTCGTTGGATAGAACGTTGGGCGCCATTTCTCCTGACTTTTGCCATGTCTTCGGCCTCCATAACCTCCCGGGCGCAAAATACGCGGCACATATTCCGGCAAATGGTCATCCAACCTCCTTCTGAACGGATTAATGCCCAATTCAAAGGGTCTCCGCCTCGGCTCCATGGGACGCGTTTTAAAGTCAATTTTATAGAATTTCTCCCACAAGTACGTTTCGGGAACTCTTTCGTGTCGTTTACGGTTCGCCATGAGATGTTTGTACGTTTTTTCGATAAATTCACGTCGTAACTCGTCTTCGATGAGAGCAGCTCGTGGCGCTTTTGGATCGAGGTAAGGTTTCATATCGACATCTTCGCGTTTTTCGGGTGCATTTACGTAAAAATGCAGTAAATTCTTCAAAACGTCAGGATTAAAGCCAATTACTTTCCCGCTGGCGTCAACTTCTTCGAAAAGTTTCATCTCTGGCGTCGCCCAGCACTTGTTGTAACGCGGATTTGTCTTGGCATGCTCCGAATGCAGCAACAAGGTGTTCATCTGGTACGCATAGAACGAGAATAAACGCCCATCTGTGATGATGGTTTGACTTGTCAAGGGATACGTGATCTCATTAAAAGTCGTGAATCCCTGAAAAGCTGCTTGCGCATAAGCCCAAGCGAAACTCGAGGTAATTCCTTGCATGTGAAGTGCTTCTTGGACATCTTCCGGCGTGTAATTCTTCGCAAATTTCAGCAAACCATCACGTCGTTGGTACGACAACACCCCAAACTCGTGAGCACTGCCCGCCCAATAGCCCGGAACAATTGTGCCGTGACGATGTGTCGTTCTGTAGCCATAAACGCGTGGATCGTACTTCTGATCGGGCACTTCGACTTTATCTGTGACGTAATTAAGCGCCTCTAAATTGACATTTTCCAATGCTGGCAGCGGATTTACGTGTCTCAATGTGAGATACGGCTGCGAAATATGCTGAAAACTACGATCGACGGGAGCTTTTTCGAATTTTTTGGTCCATTCGTGGCCTCGACGATAGGAACGAACCCGTTCGGGCGGATCAATGCCTCCAACGAACCAAAATGCTTCGTGACGGGGATCCAAATCGACTTCACATTCACTTAAATGAGGAAAATCTCCGTGTAAGGCATTAACTAAAGTACGATTCAGCTGGAAACAAATGTTGGAAGCGAGAAAACGCTCTTTTTCTTCAGGTGTCGCCTTTGGATTGTTCAGTACAAAGTCTCTCCTAAAAGAAAAAATCACAAATTAACCTAAATTTATCAAAAATCGAATGAAAAATACTCACAAATACCCGGAATACTCAAATCCAATGACATCTTCGACTTCACTCTTGACTTTTTCCGCCAGCTTCGACACCATTTCGTCATTTTTCTTATAAAACTCAGGTAATTCAGGCGTTTCATGCTTCACCGTTCGCGTAATGTACTGCCCAAAGTTGAGTGTGTCGTACAAAACTTCCGACTGATCCAAGACAACGCATTGAAATCCATAATATTTGGGAAGATTTAATTTTATGACTTTCTCTTCGACAGTGCCAACTTGCTTGTATTCCTCGTGGTAACGTTCCTTGGCTCGTTTTTTCTTCGCTTCATTCGAAATATCGACAATTGGAGGGTATTCCGGCTTCTCCGTGTATTCTTCAGGATTTTCGATAACTCGTGTCGCCAATCCACGTTTCGTATTTTGTACAAATCTGAGGGCGGCACGATTTAATTTTAGCAGATTCGACATTCTGCGTGTTCAATGCTCAATGAAGGTACGATGGAACGAGGATTTGAGCCCTAAAAGAGCATTTATCGATGCGAAAAAAGGAGAAAATCGAAGAAGAAATTGATGAAAATATTTTTTTGATGTTTTGAAAATGTCACTTTTGAGGTTTTTTGACATTTTTATTTGAATCGAATGACGGTTGAATATTTTTAGGTGAGTTTTTTCAAGAAATTTATTTTAAAAATTAACAATTTTATCAAATTTAACATTTTTTTAAAGAAATTTTATCAAAAAATATTTTTTTTATGAAAATTTAAATTGTTTTAAAATTAAATTTTCCGTAAAGATTAAATTTTTATAAATAAAATTTAACATATTTTAATATAATTGTCTCAAAAATAATTTTTTAAATGAAATTTTAATTTTTTTTTCAACAAATTTCTCTTAAAGAATTTTAAATTTAATCAAATTTAATATTTTTTAATAAAAATCACTTAAAAATTTTTTTTTTGATTAAAATTTTAAATTTTTTAAAAATAAATTTTTCTCAAATAATTTTTTTTCAATGAAAGTTTAACTTTTTTTTAATTAATTTCCTGAAAAATTGAATTTTTGAATAAAAATTAATAAGAAAATTTCTGAAAAAAATATTATTTTTAACAAAAATTTAATTTTTTAAATAAAATTCCACTAAAAATATTTTTTTATAATTTATCAAATTATTACTTTATTAAAAAGTGCTTGAAGCCCAAAAAAAACTTAAGAATTAATCACAAAGAAAATTTTTTAATTTTCCAGGAACGAAATGAAATCCGTCAACATCGCTAATTGCGCCTCACACGTTGCCGGAGGAACTTTCATCTCCGTTGCTTGCTTCTTAATCACGATAATCGGATCGTTGCCCGGCGTAAGTTCCCATCCCATCGTTTTGCAAGTCTCCTCAATCTGATCCGCCGTCAAATTCGCAATGCCCATGAGTACGCTTTGGAAAATTGTGACATACGTCTTGCCGACGGTGCTCAAACACTCTTGTCGCACCTTATTCTTCAGCTCAAACATGATTTCGGCAACATTACGAGACCACTCGTAGTCCATGGCACGATAAAATGCCGGATAATCGTTGTCGACGAGATGCCGGTAAATTTGTCGCATGCGTTCGAGTTCACGATTTCCCTGTTTTACGCTCGCCGGAATCCGTTTCCACAGGTAATTCACGTTATTCAAGTCGCCCTGATACAAATAGGCGGCCAGGAGTTCTGTGTAAATCGTTGCCGAAATGTTTGTTGCTTCCATTTCCTGCTTTTCCAACATTTGGACAAGTTGGTCGATTTTTTCGTCTAACATTGTGACGGGTTTTGGTGAATTTTTTGTTGAGTAATGGACTTGAGTGGAAATTTCTTACTGAAAACTCGATTTTTTGAGAGTTTTTCAAGAAAAAATGCAATGTTTTGATTCGGAAAAATTATGAATGATCCCAAAGCGCAAAGTGATTTTTGTTTGAAATTGTGCAACGGGATGAACATTTTAAATGAGACGTTGAAATTTTTGAACCACGTGACTGAAAAATAAATTAAAAATTCAAATTTTTAAATTTTTGAGTATTTTCTTTAATAAAAAATTTTTTAGGTAATTTAAAGAGTAAAAACGTATAAAAGATTCACTCATAAAAAAATATAAATTTGGTAAAAAAAAATTATAAAAAAAAATTACTCCTGATTTTTTTTTTATTTTCAAATCAATAAGGCCGCTCCAAATTTTTTTTCTGTGTTTTTTGGCCGAAATTTCAATGGGGCAAAATAAAAAAAAAAGTTAAAAATTTCATCAAAATTGACAATTTTTTGGTACTTTTTGATTTAAAAACGATAATAAATTCCAAAAATTAAAATTTATAAGATATGAACTTAAATTTTCAATTATTTAAAATTTTTTTTTTGGTCAAAAAATTTTTTTTCTTAAATTTTTATTTTGTTAAAAATTTATTAAAGCTTTGACTTAAAAACTTAAAATAATAAAAGTAAAAATTATTTTAATGTCTTCAATTAACGATTTTCAAAAACGTCAAAAATTTTTAATTTTTTTTTTTATTTTTTTTTTGTTTCAAAATTTTTAAAAATTCAAATACTTTTCAAATCAATGAAATCATTAAATTTAAATGTACCTAACAAATAAATTTAAAATATTTTAAATTTATTTGGTATTAAATTTTGTATGAAAAATATTTCCAAATTTTTTTTTTATTTTTATTTTTTATTTTATTTTTTTCAAAAAAAATGTTTTGGGACAAAAACATCGGAAAAAATTTGGAACGGCCTAAATAAAATTTAAATTAAAACAATTTTTTTAAGAATAATTTTTTTTTCCGTTTTTAAGACATTTTTATTTTTTTTAAGACATTTTTATTTATTTAAATTAAATATTTTAATAAAAATATAAATATTAAATTTTCAATCAATGAAATAATAAAATACAAATATAAAATTTTGATGAAAATATTTTTAAAATAAAAAAAAAATAATTTTAAATTAAATTATTTAAATAAATAAAAAAATATTCAATAAATAATAAATAAAATCCGGATCAAAAAAAGGAATAAAACAATATATCTCATTATATAAAAATCATAATAATTTCATTATTTTCCGAATTATTTCAAATAAAATATTAAACTTCTTTTAATTGGAGTCCATTCAATATTTAAAACAATGACAAAATTATAATTAATTGAATTACCCATAAAAATAAAAGAAAACTCACCTTGTATAATTCCAGAAAATAAATAATTAAAACCGCAAAACTTTTTTTTTTACAAGAATTTTCTACTATTTATTTTTCTCTCTATTATTTACATTCAAATAAATTAATATTTTATTCTCTTAAATATATTTTTCTCTTAAAAACCTAACTTTTTTCTGCTGCCAATCGATCACATTTTCAATTATCATTTTATGTAAAACTTCCTTATCATCGTACCTTATCATTTTACATAATAATTACCTACTAACAACTTTTGTTCAACATTTGTTCTCAACATTCAATATAAACTCATCTGAAACGTTTATTTTACTTCAATATAATTCAACATCATCATAAACTTTTTTTTTATAGATCTCTCTCGCTCTCAACATGACTATTTATTATTTGTTATTATTTCATTTAACATCATTGCAAATTCTGCACTTGCCACAAAAAATATTTTTGCCCAGTTTTAATTATTTTCTCATGTGGATAACAACAAACATTTCATTTTACATCAACATATTATTATTATTATTATTTTACACAACAGCACAATGCCAACATTTTTTTTTTCATTTAACATAAACATCAATTTAGCCCTTTTTGTCATTTTTTTGTTGTTTTTTGGTAATATGAGTTAATTATATTTATAGAGTTTTATTTTTTTTTATTTTTTTATGATAAACATGAATGAACATCAACAACGGAAATATTTTAAAAGCAGGAAGGATTTTAATTATTTCCTTTAATTTTTTTTTTTAATAAATCTCTGTGGAAAATTATTCAAAAATTATTAAAGTTAATAAAAAAAAAGAAAAAAAGGCACTTTTAAAAATTCTTCTTGAAATGAATACTGAAAGTTTTTTTGTAAGGATGTTTGTTTTTAATGAAGTTTATTAGTTTAAACTCTTCAAGTTGTTGCCACTTTTCAATTAAATTACTTGTGATATGAAAACTTTTTTTTTTTTGAATGACTTTTGCAATTAAAACTGATTGTAGTTGTTTAAAGCGATTAAAAAGGATTTTTCTTGTTCATTAAATTAAAAAAAATATTTTTTTAAACAAATTTATATTAAAATCGATAATTTTTCAGTCTGTGGATCTTGTGTCTCCCCAATTTTTTTTTTTTTTTTTTTGTAAATTAAAAAATATTTTGATCATCTTCAGCACTCGGCAAGTCGTCGTTCACGGGACGTTTGCATTTCAACAAAAATACCTCCATGTTATCCTTTCCCTTGACGTAAACTTGTCCACGTGACTCGAATTCGTAAGTCGATTCCAAATACGGGAGACAATGACTACTGACTTGAATGCGCCCAGCCACACCTGTTGAATCCATGCGACTTGCAATATTCACTGCGTCACCTGTTGGAAAAAAAAATAATAAAATCAATCAAATATCCTTTGAAAAAAAAAATATTAATATTTACCCCATATGTCGTAATACAGCTTACTCGTACCAATGACACCTGCGAAGAGACAAAAACGTGAGACAAATAATTTATTTGAAAGACATGTGCATCAAAAGTTAATGAGGCACGCGAACGCGACTCTGTGGATTAATTTTCGTTGTCGTCATTAAAATTTATTTTCAAGGCGTCGCGGGTCGAGAACAGAGAAAACGCCTTAAGTAAATGTCACATAAGCTCTTTGAAGAATGTGCGGCGATTTTATAGTGCATCAGAGCACGGTAAGTGATACGGTAATTAACTATATTTTATAAAATTTTACGTTGATTCAGCTAATTGCATTCGTTGCTCTCTCATACTCTGCTCGTTACAGAAATGTCTAAGTGCGACTGAATTACGATCACAAAACTAGGTAATTAAAACTTTTAAATGACAAATAAATTTAGTTTGATTTATTTTTTTCCTGTGTTCCGTGTAGTAAAAAAATTTCAAGTCTCGGAGGAATTTAGCAAGCGTGAAATTCGCAAAGAACGTAAATGAAAACGACATGAACAGTAAAAAAAATTAGCATAATAGACAGGACATTACTTGTAAATGCCTAGACAAACATGTTGTCTTTGTCATAAATTTAATTTGTGTTTTGTGGGAAAAATATTTTTCGAACGAGAAAGAATTTTTCTGAAAAGAAATTTTTTGTTTTATTTTCCATTGTTTTTTATAATTAGGTATTTATTTTGAAATATTTTATATATTTTATTGTTTAATTATTTTAACTTTTTTTTTTAATTTTTTTTTTAGATGTTTTTAAAATATATTAATGTTTAATTTAATTTAGTTTAAAATTAATAAAAAATTAATTAGATTTCATGATTATTATATTTTTAAAATATTTTTTTAAATCAAATCCTTAAAAAAATTTTTTTAATTAAAATTAAAAAAAAATGAATTAGCTAAACGGCGATTTTCAAATTTTTAACGGTCAATTTTTTGAATTGACATTTACTGATGAAATTAAATAAAATGATTTTTTTTAAATTAAAGAATATATTTTAGCAAAAATAAATGTTTAAGAAGTTTTTATTAAGATTTCGATCTCAATAAATTTTAAAATTTCAATAAAAATAAAAGGAAAATTTTTGTTTGAGATAAAAAAAAATAAATAATTTTGAAATATAAAAATTTTCAAAAAAAAACACATTTTAAGCAACCCAATAAAGGAAAAAAAGATAAAAATCACAAATTATAATATTTTTTAAATTGAAAATATTAAATATTTTTCAGCTTTTTTTTATTTTTTTGACAAAATTTATTTAAAAAAATAAAGGAAGCTCAAGATTTTTTAATTAATTTAAAAAAAAATAAAATAAAAAGAAAAAAACTTTTCTACTTAAAAATTCTAATTTTTAATAAAAATTTTGACAGCTATTTAATATTTAAACAATTTTTAAATTATTCTCTTAAATGAAAAATTGAATCTCACACAGCAAAACGTAAATTTTCGACAGTCATTTACCGCATAAATTCTTGGAAATGAACACAAAAACCTCAATTTTGTCCATCAAATATAAACAAAAGACTCTTCATTTGCATTTACAAGGCAAATACACAAAATATTCTGTTTCATATTTATCTCTCAAACAACAACATTTCCTCCGCAAACACAAAACTACATATCATGCGGTGAGTATAACATGTGACAACCAACTTGATGCCTGCCAACCAACCAGCCAGCATTAAAAATTAATTCTGAGGCTAAATTTGACATCAATTTATCGCACAATAAACGCACAAAATTAATCCCAAAAAAAAAAGATAAATAAAATGAATAGCAGCAATAATTGTAATCGTTCACTGTATCATCGGATATTTACTTGCCTCATGCGGTTTTAATTTCATCAGACATCGGCGCCCATTCGTTAGCTCTAAAAATATTCAGTTAATTATCGAAAGTAATTTTATTTCGATTTCCTTCAATGCCATCATTTTATGTTATGCTAAACCGCTCATTTATCACTCGTGTCCCTTTTTCCTGACTACTGTCGCTTTAATTAAGAGTTTTCCGAGAATTTTCGTGTATCCGAGGCAATCTTGACGTAATTTTTAATTAAGAGATGTACAAATTAACTTTTTCCTCGTTTTAATTGACTTGAGGATATTTTTACTTATGATTTTGTGTCTGTCGTGATTTCGTCCCTTTTTTGCTTATTAGATTTTTCCTTCGCCAAGCAAGCGGTCATTGACACGGTACGTGTTGCTTTTTTATTTGAATTTAAAAAAAAACAAGGCGTCTCCATCGATGGAGTGTTAAAAGGAAGGTTTGAGTGGTAAACATGTTTACGTCGTCTTCGATCCTCGTAAAAGGACATTAATTCAATCTTGAAATATTTTCCCTTTAGAAATTTGAAAAATATCGAGACGATTTTTTGTTGATTTCATTAAAAGCTTACAGTTACCCTTGTCTCGTTAACGAAAAAAAAATATCTTTCGTTCCAGGGAGACTGACAAATGCCGATCCGTCAACTTGGGTAAATTTGTCTTTCACTTTTCCACACTTTTATTCCGACAGCCACACATAAAATCAATTTCTTTGCATTTGACCTCATTTCAGGTAAATATTTCATGTTGTTATGTACTTTGTCGAGCAACGACACACGACGACGACGACATGATGAGGGGAAAAAGGTAGAATTTTTCCGGGAAATTTTTCTTGTTGAATCAATTTTATCGGATTTTAACTTTTTATTTTATTTTATTCGGATTGGGAGACAAAAGGATTCCCTTGAAAAAAAAAAATTTTTTTTTGTTTAAAAAATTACAAAAGAAAAATTTAAACAAAAACTTCTCAACAATAAAAAAAAAGTTCTATTTTTACACGATTTCCGTTTCATGTAAACTTTTGTATACGTTTTGTGTGCGAATTCTGTGTGCACGAATTATTCAACAGGTTAGCAAGTGTGGTTTTATTTTTACCTGCCCACGCGCCTTATTTTAGGTTTCTGTGTCTAAATTTAGACGGTAAATAAATACGGCAGAATCTGTTTTCATGTCTGACGAGCGACAAACGAGGATGGTTTCGTTGTTGTTGGTGCATAGGCGGTTAATTACTGTTATTATAATCATCATTTATGTCTTTTGCCAAGGAAGATGGATGTATTTTTCCATTTAGAAAATTGTTGTTGGTTTTTTAAAGAATTTTCTGGAAATTTATTTTGTTTATAGACTGAAATTCTGTTTAATTTGATGTTAAAAATATTTACATCAAAGATGATTTTTTTAGATTTTTTAGAAAGCGGTAAAGGCAAAAATGATTTTTTTTCAATTTGAGCCAGTCTCAAATATATTTTTTTTTATATTTAACAAAAATTTAATAATAGTTAAACAAAAAAATATATTATTTTTCTTAAATTAAATTAATTTTTTAAAATAATTATTAAATAATTTTTAAATATTAATTTTCATATAAAAAAATAGTTAATTAAAAATAAATTTAAATTTAAAAAAATAAATATAAATAATTAAATTATTATAATTTAATTATAATTAAAAATTTAAATAATTTTATATATACATATTTAAAAAATTTTTTATTAATTAAAAAAATTAATTTAATTGAATTTTTTGTATTTATTTATTTATTTTTTAGTAATAAACAACAGTCAGTTTTTTGAATTGACATTCACAAAATTTCAGTTTTTTTAATTTTCAATGGTAAAAATTTTGAAATATTAGAAATTTTAAATATTAAAAGAAAAAAAATAATAATTCAAAAATAATAATTTTAAACAAAATAATAAATTTTCAAATAATTGTTCGAAAAATTATTTTTGCAAAGATATTAAATATTAATTTTTTTCTAAACTTTAAAAAAATTGGAAGAAACATGCAACAATTTTCAATATTGGCTTAACCTTTTTTTATATTTTTTAACTTTTTTGTAAATACAAAAAGTTCTTTCAAGAAACTTCTTATAAAGATACGCAGATTAAAACGTGAAGTTACAAAATATTTTGTCAAAGCCGTACGTGCCAGATTAAAACAGATAAATTAAACAAGGAAACGCAAATTTTTGCATTCTTTGACATACAGACATTTCGATAATTAACGGTATAAATATTGAAACTTCATGATTTTTCGCTTCAGTTTCAAATTTCAAACTACAAAATCAACTCAAAATGAAGAAAATTCTTGCAACTTTGTGCATCATCCTGCTTTTCCAAGGAATGACTGCTCTAGAAATGGAACAAATCGAAAAAATGTTAACCAAAATGAACCAAACTCTCGAAACTTTACAAAGCACCGATCTAACGGACGCAGTAAAAACATTTTCTTCGCAATGGGCCAGCATAATTTTATCAAATAGAGACATTTTGGAGTCAGCACGTGTCGTAACTGGCGTAGATTCCTCTAAATGGACAGGCATATACTCCAGTTTGGTGGAAAAATATCGCGAAAGCATGAAAATGGTCGTCTCCGATGTGCAAGAAGCATTAACGACTAACACTAAATTGATCCCGAAAACATTTTTGAGTATTCTGGATGAAGACACAAAAAATAGCCTCCTGAAAATGTACGATTTGAATGAGCAGTTACTTCGAACTGGCTTGCAAATGAAAAAGGAATAAATAATTTTTTTGTCATTTGACACTTGTTGTGCAATAAAAAAAAATTCTGGTGCAAAAAATTGTTTTTTTTTTTTGTGCAACTTATTTATTTTCGGTAAAAAACGTGTCGCCTAAACAAACAAAAAATTTAGTTTTCTTCATTCTTTGACGATCAAAAAAATTTTTTAAAGTTTAAGACTCCAAAATGTTTTTTGAATAATCAGTTTGTTCCGTAATTTGAAGAAAATAAGTTTAAAAAAATTAGGATGCGTAAAATTTTATTTATTTTTTGTATTTTTTTGATTTTTCCATCATTTTTCTCGCAAGAAAATACAAATTATAATGAATTTTTATCAAAATTTTGGAAAGCAGTCGATAAAATTGAAAAAACTTTCTCAAATAAAATTATTCCAAATGTGACAAATTCTGTCACGGATTTTGTGGTAAAAATATCGCTCGTGATAAGTCAAACGAAATTCGAGATTTCAAGGATTTTAGAAAAAAATCAAGATCTGACAGGAGAAAATTACACAGAAATGGTTGATATGTTGATCCAAATTGTGAATGAACTTATTTATGTCACTGATCAAAAAATTGATAAAATTTTAGAAGAATTTTCAAAAATTGAATTTTCTGTTACAAATAAAATTTTTGATGGAGATGAAAGTTTTTTCAATCAAATAGTTGGATTTTTGTCCCAAATTAAGGAAAATAGTGTAAAATCCATAAAAATTTGTAAATTTGAAGCAAACCATGAGGTTAAGGGAGTTTTTATGGAAGTAGAAAAATGTATAAATGAATACTTGGAGAATAGACGTCAATTTGGAATTAATGAAAAAGTAAGATTTTTCAAACTAAAACTCTCAAACATTTTTCTTTTTTAATTAAAATCTCAGCTAAAATTGAATTTTTGTAATTTTAAAAATTTTTAATTTAAATTTTTTTTCGATACATAATATTTTTTAAAATTAATTGAAAAAAATTTTGACAAAAACTCAAAAATATTTAATTAAAGAAATTTTTTTTTAAAATTTAATGTTTTCTTCAAAAGTTTTCAAAAAAAAAAAATTAAATTTAATTTATTTTATTTTTATTTAAATAAATAAAAATAATTAAATTTAATGTTTTTAGTTGTCCAAAAAAATTAAAAAAAATTATTTTTTTCATTTTAGATAAATTTGTTTAAATTGGACAAGATTTTCCATTACAAATTGACGTCAATTATTGCAAGAACAATCAGAATTCCAGCAAAATTCAAATCTTGCGTCACTTTACAAGGAGCAAAAGTTACATCGGATTTATCGAATGTTGTCGTCGAAACTCTTGAATACGTCACACATCAATTATTGCAAGAACTTGAAAATTCTGATGGTCAAAATTAACAAATTTCTTCAAGTTTTCTTTTCACATTATGTTTAAAAAATTTTTTAAACTATTTTTCCAATTAATTTTTTTCAATAAATGATATTTTAACTCATAAAATCCGCTGAAAAATCAAGTTCATGTGCTAAAATGCGCTTGCAACTGCATTAATTTATCTCTATTTCACTTTGGTTTCCGCAATTTGTGTCATCATCTGTCAATTTAAATCAATTCATTAACGAAACTTGTGCAAATACTCGCATCAATTTCAATTAAATCGCATACCGCTGGCCATTTATCCGCATTTATTTCAATTCATCATCATCGTATCGTTGCCATTTAAATAAAATAACAGAATTTCCTTTAACTTTGCTTCACATTCGCAAAAAAAAAGTAGCGCGCGCGTTGCAAACAAACACTGGATGCCTGTCGGCAATCATTTACATGCACACGACATGTCATTTTAGTTAACAAGCAAACGTGATGCGCATGCAACAAATTAATTTTTCACTTCTTTTATTTCATTACATTTCTCGTCATCGGTTGTTGTGTGTTGTGTTTGCATAATCTATCGCCACAAATCAAACGAGCGGTCAATTAGTTGCCGGGTGATAAATTGATCCTGCTTCATATTTTCATCGCATTTCGAAGAAAAATTCAATTTTAATTGATGGATTTCATTAAAATTGTCGAAATGTGTACTGGGGTGAAAATTTTCAAATTTGCATTGAATTAAAAATTTAAAATGTTCATTGGGTTGAAAGCTCAAATTGTTCATTGGGATGAAAATTTTACATGTTAACTCGAATAACTGTAAATTTTAGATGAGGAACTTTTTTTGACCCAATGAACATTTAATTTTTTTGACCTAATTCTAATTTTAAATTTTTGACCCAATAAACATTTTTATTTTTTGACCCGATCCACAATCAAATTTTTCCATAAATAAAATTAGCACATTTTCAATTTTTTACCTAATTAAAATTTTTAATTTCATTTTTTGACCTAATGCACATTTTAATTTTTCAATCATTAAAAATTTTATTCTCGTCCTAATCTTTTTTCAACCCAATGCTTATTTAAAATTTTTAACCCAATGCACATTCCAAAATTATAAATTTTTCATCCCAATGTACATTTTAAACTTTTAACCCAATTTACATTTTCAACCCCAATGCACATTTTAAAATTTTTTGGTCAAAAATGCACTTAAAAATATCGTTGACGACAACTTTTTACACATTTTCGATATTCACGTGCCAAAAGGTAAATTTTAAAATTACTTACCCGCTGTCACATCTCCAATATTGTATCCGATACGCAAAATGAGATTAAATTCCAGCAAATCTCGATTAAAATTATCGATAACAGCTTGCATGGCAATGGCGAAATCCATCAAAGCGATCAAATGCTCATTATTTTCGCCTCTACTTGATGGATTCAAGCCACTTGCGCACATGAACGAACTTCCGATAGTCTTAATTTTCTCTACCGCTTTAAATTCCGGCCTGCCAAGGAGCTCATCAAAGTCCCCAATTAACTCGTTAAGCACTCTCAGATACTCTTTTCCGCCCAAATACGACTCGTCATACATTTCATTGAAATTCACGATACTCGCGAACACAATTCCCGCTTCATGATAATTTTTCGAGTACTTTGCCGTGCATTTTAGCTCTTCTGCCACGTGTTTCGGGATTATGTTATGCAACAGCATATCAGCTTGATTTTTCATATTTTGTACCCTCATCTTGTCTTGATTCGCGATCGCGCTGCCGTAAAAACTCAGTCTGTAGCCGATCTCGAACTCACGATTCAAAAACCACACGAGCACGAGCAGCAAAAAAAGATCCAAGTAAATTTCGATGCGGTAACTGTCGAACCAATCAACGTCAGCGGGATTGATGGAACGACTCCCACGTGCCTGAATAACGTCCGAAGCATTCGTGGATGTCTCGTTTGCCGCATCTGACATGAAAAACGTGTGATTGGCAATGTCGAAGGCGTTACTCAGTGCTCCCATGACCACATCCGTGAAATTCGCCGCTGATTGATTGTTCATGGCAAGTATGTGTCTCTGGGTATTTTGATGCTTGATGTTGAACATGTGACCCACGGCAATGCCAACGAAGGTAACTGACGTTATAAAAGCCAAGAAATTTCGCCACCAGCAATTCAGCTGCGTGAAATTACAGAAATGCAGGATCGTGACGAAGAGCAGGAAGCCAAAATGGAACTCGAACATGCGAAAATTCTCGATATTCATGATGGCAAAGTTAACGAGGATGGAAATTACGGGCATGGAAAGTATCAAAGCGCCACACATGTGCCACGGATACCAATTTGAGATGCAATTGAAGACGGAACGTTGTTGCTGAAGCTTTTCCGAGCGTTTTTGGCACATTTGTTTGCTGCACAAAAACAATGCAAAGAGATGCAAACAACTAAAAATGATGAAAATTGACACCCAGATGCGATAGGAGCCCATATAAGTGCCGGGATGAAGCAAAAATAGGCTAATCGAGATGAAAATGTACACGAGGAACGACACGAGGATGTCAAGATATGTGTTGTATTTGGGTGTTGCGAGCGTCGGAGGACTGTCAATACCTTGATCGCAACTCAAACGATGCGCTTTCGAACGAAATTCAGTCTCGAGCTGTTTTGACTTGAAAAAAAGCGTGAATCGCGACAATGGTGGCTTCACAAGGTAACTATTTTGGGACTTGGCGTTGTCCCGAACACACCGAATCAGCTGCAAATCCGATTGTTTTCGCAATTGTTGCAGGCAGGCACCCAAAGGATCGGGATGCGTCGCATGTGATTCACTCATTTCGTATGGCAAATGCGTATCTTCGGGAATTCTGTCGGCATGAGGACACAAACTCGACTGGGAACTCGTGAAATATCCCGAAACGCGATGTTTGTCTGTCGTGGTGTTCATTGGAAACATACTTTGTTGCACGCTACTTCGTCGACTGTTACTTCGAATGCCGGAATCCTTTCGACTTGCTGCTGCTGATGGCAAAAAAACGCTATCATCGCCAAAGGGATTCGAACAAATACTGCTGCGATCCACAGAACCCGAAACTTCGAGGCAATTTGAGGCAATTGTCGAACTTCGGGGACGCCCCAGTTGAGGAACTTCAAGTTGTGTGCCTGTAATGCCCCCGCCGCCCGTCGTACTGTGAAGCGCATGTCTTCCGCTTTGCGAGCGATACGATCCGGTACGCCCAAAGGGAGAAATATCGCTGCGCGATTGTGAAATGTAGGACCTTATATCTATAATATCATCGAAAAGCGAGTTTGAATTTTGACTGATGGACGAATTGTTGTCCGCACTAATGTGATTCGTATGATGGGACTTGCTGGCGGAACGACAAAGACGATTATTTCCGTTCGGCACATCGAGCGCATGGCAACTTTGGCGAGGCGCAAGCGAGATTACCGGTAACTGTTGATACGTCGCATTGTTGGGATGATGATGATTATTCGCTAAATTAACACTACTGCTATTCTTTTCGATACATGGCACTTCTTCGGATTTATCACAGTTGCTTTTAATTATATCTAAACTCGTTAAATTGGTATTGGAGATGCCATTGTTGCTGCTATTTTGCTGATTCATTCGCATCAATTTCGGTAATTTGAAGTTTAGGAGACGCGAAGCTGCCGATGGGCGAATGCAACTTGTGCTGTTTGAACGACTTTCGCGCCCTCCCTTGAAATGCCCGTTCTCGATGTCGCCATTTAAGCTGTCATTGTCGCCGTCGTCGTCATTTGTATCAAAAGATTTGGCATTTAGCATGATTTTTGGAAGGGCTTGTGTAACGGGGACATTTTTATTCGACTTTGAAGAATCCTGTCGTTCGACACTCGCGTGATGCGGAGGTTCAGGCGATGTTGCTTCGGGTGCGAAACATCCGCTTATACGCCCAATCGACTTTAATCGCGGTCTGAGCGACAAAACGGGAGATTGTCCTTGAGGAACGACGGGTGATGCTGGCGGAACGTGAAATTGTGTCTGACTGGGAGACGATAAATTCGTGACACTTTGCGATAAATGGGTGCTGCGATTGGAAAAAGTGTCGTCAGGATGCATAAGGTGCATACCGTTGTCGGGAACTTTGAGATTTACTTGACTAGGAAGACGCGATGAATGATCATTAACACGTCCCAGCACGAAAAATGTGCGATGACCTGCGAATTGGGGGTAAGTATCATTCGGATATGTGATAAAAATTGAAAAAAATTAGACTTACCAAAGACTTCTTCGCCTTCTTCGAGCACGAAACTGTCGCCGAGGAAGCTGCGGGTTTCTTCTGAGACATGCACTTGTCCAGGGCGCCCAGAAGATTCCATTCTGAAAGGAAATTTTGTGTTAATTATGTAACTTTTAATCAAATTTAATAGATTTTTTTTTCAAAATATAAAAAAAAATTCTAAAATTTTGAAAATTTTTTTAAATTTTTTTTAAATAATTTATTTTTCATCAATTAAAATATATTTATATTAAAAAAAAAATTAAATTTTTGAATAATTAATTACATTAGGCTGCTCTAATTTTTTTTTGAATTTTTTGTCCCATGCCCCATTACAAAAGTCGAAAATCCAATGGGGCAAAATAAAAAAAAAAGTTAAAAATTTCATCAAAATTGACCGTTTTTTGTTTTTTTTCATATTTTTTAAAGGAATTTTACAAATTTTTTAAAAAATTTTCAATTTTTAAAAATATTTGTATTGAAAATCGTATTCTTACATGAATTTTCTTCGTTAAAGTTTTTTTAAAAAAAAATATTTTTCAAAATTATTTGACAGTTTTTTTTACAAAATTTTTTTGTTTAAATTTTTAACTTGAAATAGGTACTCTGAAATAAATTTTAAATTTTCAAATCAAATAAAATCAACTAAATTATTGATTTATCAGCAAAAACTGTTAAAATTTTGTCATTTTGTATGAAAAATTATTTAAAAAATTTTTTTTTTATTTTGCCCCCCCATTTTTTTTTGGAACAAAAAGTTCAAATAAATTTGGAGCGGCCTTACTTTTTAAATAATTTTTAAATATTAAATATTTATTAAAATAAATCGTTTTTGACGTAAATACCTTATAATTATTATTTTTTCGCTAAATTACTGAACTTAATTTTTGATTTTTTTTTTCAATTTGTTAAAATTAATTTTTAAATAGCAAACCTTAATGTAAAAGGTCAAAATAATTTTATCAAGATAAAAAAAATCATTATTAAAAAAAATAAAATAATGATTTTTTTTATCTTGCCATCATCTCATTTGGAAGACAAAATAAAATTAAATTTTGGTACAAAAAAAAATTAAAATCCGTAATTTTAATTTTTCAAATTTGAATATTTTAATTTGGTTTAAAAAAAATCTTGAAAATTCAAGTTAAAAAAAATATTTTTTTTTTTATAATTTTGTAAATTTATAATTTTTTTTTCTATTTTTTTTGTTTTATTTTTAGCGCCTCTAACAGAAAAAAATAAATAAAAGGATACTTACTTATTGGCCAACGAAACATCATTACTCCAAACATCGAATTTGACCCTCTTCGTTCCCACAATGCCACACAAGACGCTTCCCGTGTGAATTCCCACTCGCATATTCACTCCTTCGCCTCGCTGCGCATCGAAAATCTTTATTGCCGAAATCATTCCGAGTCCCATTTCGACGCAGCACATTGCATGATCGTCTCGCGGCTCAGGACATCCCGACACGCAATAATAACAATCGCCCAAAGTCGAGATTTTCTCGCATCCATTGATCAAACAAAGATAATCGAATCGCTCAAACAAGTCATTCAGAATTTCCACGAGCTGTTCTGCCGTCTTTGTGGATGACATTTTCGTAAAACCGACAATATCGGCAAACAAAATACTGACATTGTTCATCTTGTTCATGTGAAAAGGTCGAAAAAGTGACTTCAAGTCGGAGGGATTTGAGTGACGCGGTCTAACTTCTTGATCGAAACTGGCGCCGCCTTCGCGCATGAGAAGTTCCGCCACGCGCGGCGGCATCATCGAATGAATCATCTTCTCTTTGAGCTGTTTTTCCATCTCCAATTGCCTTCGCACGAGAAGATTTTGCCCAACTTTCATAAAAGTGCCTCGCATTCGGATCACGGACATCACGAGAATGTGCATCGCAACCAAATGCACGCAAATTTGCAACAGAATCCGGATAATCATGATTTTCTGCGTAAATGTCGTGGATTTGTCGTAGAAATTGTCGTAATAATAATCACTTTGCGTCCAATACGCTAATACTTCAAAGGTGACGGAATACAGGACCGACGTCAAGATGCAGGCCCAAAACGGAAACGGGAAAACGGTGTAAATGAGGAAAATTATCTCGATGCAAATACCAAAGTGTCCCAGGGGACTTAGTGCCTGATCGGAAAACTTCATGAAACACAAGCTGGCGACGCACAGAAGGAACGCCGTGATGCTGGCAACCCAAATTGCGTGTGCCCGATATAAACTTGTGTCTGTTATCCAGATAGTGCCGATGCAGAAAATACACACAAGCGATAGTGCTACTGTTAATTGATACCATTGGTTTGCTGGTCCGCCGCCCGCCAAGAAATACAATAGCCATGCTAATGAGCTCAGCAGGATGTATGTCAGTGCGAATCTGGAACAAAAGGAAATTTTGTTTTATTAATTTTGTTATGCGGGATGAACATTTGTAATTATGCGTGTTTTGTTGGCTGACCGCACATCAGTTTCATTTGGAGCGTCGTCGAAAAAATTACAAGGTGTCTCCATTTGTAAATTACATGTTTTCACATTCAAATGCTTTTTGTTTTTGATTAATGGATTTTTTTCGAGTTTTCGAAAGATTTGTCTGATTTTTTAAAATAATATAAATGTTCGAAAAACCATTAGAATAATTTCCAAAAAAGTTAAAATCTTTTTTAATTTCGAAAATATTTTAAACATCTTTTAAAATTCTTCTAAATTTCGAAATTATTTTAAAAAATTACTCAAGTTTTCGAAAATTGTTCAAATTCTTATTAGTTTCGAAATTATTTTAAAAAATTACTCAAATTTTTGAAAATTTTTAATACATCTTCAAGAATTTTCGAAATTATTTAAAATTCTTTTTAGTTTCGAAATTATTTTAAAAAATTACTCAAATTTTCGAAAATTGTTTAAAATTCTTATTAGTTTCGAAATTATTTTAAAAAATTACTCAAATTTTTGAAAATTTTTAATATATCTTCAAGAATTTTCGAAATTGTTTGAAATTCTTTTTAGTTTCGAAACTATTATACAAAATTACTCAAATTTTCGAAAATTGTTTAAAATTCTTATTAGTTTCGAAATTATTTGAAAAAATTACTCATATTTTCGAAAATTGTTTAAAATTCTTCTGAGATTCGAATTTCTCAAATTTTCGAAAATTGTTCAAAATTCTTATTTTTGAAATAATTTTAAAAAATTTCTTAAATTTTCGATAATTGTTAATATATCTTAAATAATTTTCGAAAATTGTTCAAAATTCTTCTTAATTTCGAAATTATTTTAAAAAATTACTCATATTTTCGAAAATTGTTTAAAATTCTTCTGAGATTCGAATTTCTCAAATTTTCGAAAATTGTTCATAAAATCTTATGAATTTTCGACAATATTTTTAAAAATTTCTCAAATTTTCAAAATAATTTCCTACATATTTAATAAATTTCGAAAATTGTTTCTAAATCTTTAATAACTTTCGAAAATAATTGATGAAATTTCAGAAATTTTTGAAAATTATTCCTAAATCTTCAAAAATTTTCAAAACAATTAATTTATTTTTATAATTTTTTATTCGAATCAAAATAAAAAAAAAATGAGCAACAAACGATTGAGAAAAAATTCCATACTTTAATCAACGTAAAACATTCCCCAACTCCATGAAAAGTCACAAACGAGGACAGAAAAAAAGAATTAACAGAGAATTTAATTCAATTCACTCCGAAGCAGGTCGAGTGGAAATCTCCCAATGTCACCATATCAATGTGAACATCAACGGAACATTTGTTACCATTCACAATGCAATAAAGAAAACACGCCGTTACACATGAAAAATTGGGCTTCATCCCTTCTCCATTCAAAACACTTACACGAACGAGCCACTTGAATGACCCTCTCAATCCGCTGCGTGTTGTCGAGCTTCGAGAAAAAATGTTTTTAAATGTATTTTTTCCTCTATTTATTGTGTGAAAAAGTGAAATAAATATCACACACAACACATTTTATCAATTCTCGTCACCAACCATGACTTTCATTCAAACAACAATTCAACAATCATCTGTTCAACAAACAAACAAAGCCGAGGACAGGACAGGACAAAGAGATAGTAGAGAATGAGTGAATGTTGACAAAAAAAGGTAGAGACCGTCCTATTTTTTTTTATTATCATGAGAACAATTTGGATCAATTCACCATCTGGCATATTTTACTTTGCTTATGTCGCTCCTTTTTTTTCGTTCAATATCGTCGACAACGATGCGAAAGTATCCCATTATTTGTCTATTTAAACGAATAAAATGGGAAACTTATCGTTTTCTGCATTTGTAAGTGGCATTTCCACAAAACGTAAAAGTAAAGTAGGTTAACGTACAAGGACATCAATCCACATTCTGAAATGTACTTGAAAATGCAATGCGAGAGGAAACAACCCGAAACATGATAGGAATAAAAATTTATTTTTCTCCCTTCAACATCGAGGAGACAGCAATAACTCATTTTTCTGTAACACGCTCTTTTAATCCGTTTTTATCCTTTTTACTCAAAAAAAAAATGTCTAGACCGCTAAAAAAAATTATTCGACCCGAAATGCGCTCAGGAATGTCACAAAATTTCCTAAAATTGAAGGATAGAAAAAATTATCTACAAACTTGTTCATTTATAATAACTTCGAGACATTTTAAAAGGAATTTCAACAATTTTTTTGTATCCCGATAAAGAAAATGTGTGGGCGAATGACGATAATGCAGTCGCATGCCAAGCTGTTCATTTTCAGTTCTTACATTTTTTTTTCTCCTTTCAGACACGAAAAGTAACCGCAAGGCATTTCTAATGCTCATGACCTTTAGTGACTTTTAAATTCATTTTCAAATTAACCTGTTGTTGGGGATTTCTTCGATTTTTTTTCGATTTTTCAAATAGAAAAACATCAATTCCATTATTTAAAAAAAACTTTGACAATGCTTCTATTGTTCATTGTTGTGGGATGATAATGGAACATTTTATTGATTATTTGAAAAAAAAAGAGCAGACAGAATTTTTTTTTATTATTTTATTTAATAATATATTGTTTTTGAGAGACTTTTTTAGTCGATATTTTAAAAAGATGTTTAAAAAAAAATTTTAAAAATTGATGAAAATCAATATTAAAATTCAAATATTTTTTTTCTTTAACAAATTAGAATTTTTCATTAAAATTTAATTACATATTTTTAAATTTTAATTAATTTATTTAAATTAATTTTTCCAACTTTTATTAATTTAATTAATTAAAAAAAAATAAAAATTAAATTAATTAAATTAAATTAAATTAAATTAAATTAAATTAAAATTAATTAATTTAAATTATTAATTTAATTTAAAAATTTTTTTTTTTTTTTTTAATATTTAAAAATTAAATTTTTTTTAAATAATTAAATTAAATTTAAATAAATTTGAAAAATAAAATAAAATAATTAATTTATATTTAAAACATATTTTAAATATTAATTAAAAAATTTTAAAAAATTTCAAAGAAATATTTTTTCAAGTTTTATTTTATTTAATTTAATTTTTTTTATTTATTATTTATAATTTTTTTTATATTTATTTTTTAAATATTTTTGATTAATTAATTTAAATTTATATTTGATATCTTAATTAATTTTAACATTTTTTTTAAATCATATACTACAACAGACTTTTCTTGCTAATTCAACCTTTTTGTCTATTAATTGAGAACTATTCGTTAAAAAAAATTAGGTCAAAATCGAAGACAAAATTTTACCGAAAAAAAATAATTCGTCTCATTTCGACATTATTCCCCAATTCCCCAAATCGACCCAAAATATTGAAATCTGAGATTTTTATCAAGTCCCTTAGCAAAACCAAAGATGAATCAATTAAATTAAAGTGAATGTTTGTTCTTGACGATGATCATTTGATGCGACACGTACCTCCGTATAGAATAAGATAAAATCAAGATAAAACGAAGAAAATGATGACAAATATGCTGCAGACAGACCAATTCTCTTCAATTATCATTTCTTCTTCTCTTGTGTCTCGTCCCTTGCAATAATTTTGAAATTTTTCTCTCAAATTGAACATTTGCATGCAAATCTCTTTAAAAAATCGTTTTAATGCATTTGTTAAAAATACAAGAAAAAAAAATAATTTTTTGCTCACGACAAATGATTGTCAACGATTTACCCATCGGGCATCGTCTGGCACGTGCAATGTCGTGTAATGCACTTGTAATTGCGACAGAGTGAGAAAAGAAAGCTCAAAACTCATTTAAAATACAATTAAATGTAAATTGTGTTGGAGCTCCATTTGTTTTTAATTGTTGATAGTAACACGCTGGGATTTAAAATTCACGAGAAAAGTCTTAACTTGAAAAGTTTCGTGCAAAAAATTATTAAAGTCACGAAGAAAATTTAATTTTGTTTATTTTCCAATATCGTTCATCGAAAATTGCTTGCGGTAAATATCAATCTATCTCTCGCTCTGCATCACAAAATGACTCGGTAAATTGCTTTACATACGCCAATAATTTTATATTAAAATAAAATAAAATGTTATTCATGTGTTTTTGCCACACAAACCTCCACGCCTCCCTTTTGCACTTACTCCATTTTATTATCTGCCGAAGTAAGTAATCAAATTTCTCGTTCTTCAAGGGTAAAAAATTTGATTTTCCATCATTTTCTTCTTGCCAAAATGTAATTCATTGATAAAGATGATGAAAAAAAGAGGAAAAAGGATAACAATTCATTGACGTAAGCGGCATAAGAGAATTCCATCAACTATGAATATTTTGTGGCTTTTTAAAGTATTTTTATCTTTGATGTTTGTGATGCAAAAATTTTATTACAAAATCCCCAATTTTTTTTTTCACGTGAAACTATCAAAAACATTCGAGCGAAAAAAAAACGAGAAGATAAAGCGATTTGCAGACAAAAATCACTAAATTGAAATTTATAATTGGAAATATTTTGCGTCGAATTGTAACTGCAGCAACAATGTTATCGGAAAATCACAGAAAAGCTTTTAAAATATGTGATAATGGTCTCATGGAATTTGTTTAATGGAATTTTTCTGACACATTTGATGAAAAATCGATGTTGGTGATGCTATTACGGGAAATTGTGTCATTCTAAGTTTTATAATTTTTTTAATAATATTAAAAAAAATTACTTTTTCTTGTGATAAAAAATTTTAAACTTTTAATTTTTGTTTTAAAAATAAATAAAAATTGACGTAAAACAATAAAAATTTGTAAATGTCAATTCAAAAAAAATTTGAGTCAAAATCCTCTTATTATGAGGGCTCACAAAAAAAATTATTAAAAAAAATTTAAGTCAAAATGACCATTAGTCACGGTTCTCCGTCTCAAAAATTTTATTTAGAAACAACTCTGTACAAAAATTGTAAGGAGCCATTTAAATTTAGCAAAAAAAATTTGAGTCAAAATCCTCTTAATGAGGGCTTATTTTTTTTAAGCTAATCACGGTTCTCCGTCTCAATTAATTATTTAAATTAATTTTATTTTATTATGAATAAATATAATTAAATTGATAATTAAATAATTTAATAAATTATTAAACATACCGATTTTTCATTATATTAAATTAAGATTTTAATAAAAAACTTTTGTTTTGGATTTTTCTAATAAAAATAAATTAATAAAAAATAAAACTCAATAAATTAAATTAAAAATAAATTGAATTAATTTTAATAATATTAATTATAATTATTATAAATAATTAATTTTAATTAAATTAATTTAAATTATAAATATAAAAATTTAAAATTTAAAAAAAAATTATATTAAATATTCTTATTATGAGGGCTCACATATATTTTTCAAATTTTTTCAATTAAAATATTTTGATTTAGAAACAACTTTTGTTTTGGACTTTTTCAAATTTTGAATATTCTTTAATACATAAAAAAAATTATATAAAAAATCAAAATAAATTTTATTCAAAACAGAGAATTTTTCCCATATTAAAATAAAAAAATGCGCGCAAATTCACGTGAAATTTTAAAATTAAAAAGCGCACAAATCCTCGTAAAATTAAAAAAAGCCTCTTAAACTTTTATTACACATTGAACACGAGAATTATGAATAAAAAATTGTAATGCTCTTTTTATGGATTATGAGCACTTAACTAAAGAGGCAGAACATTAACTGCAAAATATGGATTTGGTGATGGCAACAAGAAAAAAAAATCTAGCTGTAATTTTCCGATAAAATTTATTTTCTTATCGTCGTCTCATTGAGAGCCGCGTGATTTTAATTTTACCAATTTTATAGGAAATGAAAAATGGATTTATTTGTAAGGAAATTATCTTCCCTTCGAAAGTATTTTTAAACTTTTTAATCAATAACTTTTTTAAATTTAACAACAACTGTTGCCATCCGGAGTGCTTTTAAGCATTCTATTAATAGAAAAAATGAATTGAATTTTAATGAAAATTCCTTTTACATATAAAATCTTGGAGGAAAAATTGATGAATGCAATAAAATTTTAATGTAGTTCTTTAAATGGAGGCTAAAATGTCGTCAACTCTGCACGGAAATGCCTCATATTATTTTTTTTTTACTGACTTTATTACTAAATAAATAAAAGAAGCAGAAAAAAATCGTATGACGGAAAATGACATTGAGTGAAAACTGTTACGACCAACAATGCAATTTATTTTCCATGATGACATTTTTTGATGATGTGGCATGAAATGTTAATGAAACATAATTTTTTTTCCATGAAAACCAAAAATAATTTGTTCATGACCTGAAATGGTTTCCCAACATTTTGTTGGTAATTAACAAATTCGCATATAATTTAATTAAAAAAATAAATAAATTTTCCGCTCGAATTAAAAAAAAAACTTTTAATCGTTAAAATTTATTTACGTGAGATTAAAAATAATTAATTATTCGCACACACATTGAATAAAAAAGGATTAAATTATGTCGTCGAGACAAAAGACATTAAAAAAAAGTTTGGAGTGGGAGTGAATGAACTGCGCGTTTTTGTTGAGCACATCAGGTAAACTTTTATAATAACCTGCCAATCATATTCACTCGAGAGCACAATGTGAGTGCGTATCTATTATTAAATTACAAATAAAACGAAATGAAACGGAATTCTGATTAAAATTGTATTAGACGCGTTTCTCATTATACAGGCATGCAAAATGTGTGACATGTCTCCAGGTTAACATCTCTGACAACGGGACGTGTTCTTTTCTCGTGAATTTTGCAACAATGAAACTTCGCAATACGGTAAAATTGAAAAATGAAATGTTTTATTATTCATATATGTCGTATTGAGCAAGAGGAATTTTCCACATTCTAAAACGCGGTGAATTGAATTTTTTTTCTATGAGATTCTAAAATATGAATTATTTGAGCGTATTTTCGATAGACAATTTTTCTTCTCCAACGAAAAAAAAATTATAATCAAAAATAATCATATTTAATTTTTATACTAAAATATAGATTTTTTTTAATTAGAAAAAATCAGAAAAAATAATTTATAATTAAATTATTTAATTAATTTTAATTTAATTTTATCGACCAAATAAAACAATTGATATAAAAATAAAATAAAATTAATTTTTTGATTAAAATTTTTAACAAATAAATTTATTTTAAAAAAATTAGCAAGAAAATGTAAAACAAAAAAAAAATATTAAAAAAAAATAAAGTTGAAATTTTTTGAACATTTTAAAGGCTTAAATTGACGAAAATAAATATTTATTTATTTTTATTTTATTTTATTTTTAAATTCTTTATATTAATTTTGCCTTCCAAATTTGAAGGTCATTAGTGTTTGAAGAAATGATTCATTTCGGAGCATATGTTCCATAGAGAAAAAGTTTAGTTTTGACATTCCAGATGTTTAGCGAGAATAAAAATTTTCACTGAAAATTTGTTTTTTGAAGTTTTTTTTTTAATTTTTTTTTTTTTAATTTAATTTTTTTTGTTTAAAATTTGAGATTATTGAGATTTGAATGGAAAATTTTTTAACTTTTCACGATAAAAATTGAAATAAAAAATAAATGGTTTCTCCTTCCGATTGTTTAAATATTTTATTTTAAATCTACTCGAACCCTAACTAAAAAAAAAACGAACAGACTGAAAAATTTTTTATACACTTTTTTACACACAAAAAATATAATCCAATAAAAAAAATGACAAACGACTTGTTTGACTTTACATAAATATTGAATCATTTCCCTGTGATTGGAATTGACAAAAGGTTAAAAATGATGAATATTGAAGAGGATAAAATCCCTCTCTCTCTCTTTATTCAATTATACTGTCGATTGTTTTCCAATTTGATGATTGAACTGACAAACGAGCGACTGCAAACCGAGCACTCGAGTGAATTTTTTCCTTCTTTTATGCAGTTCGGTATCATTTTTCACGTTTCACTTTTACGACAGAGTAAAATAAATTCTAGAATTTCAATATTTGCTCTTTACTTCTTCGTCGTCGTTGTCAATTGAAGATAAAATTAATGTTGTCTTTCTTCTTCGTTTCCGTCGTCGTTGTCGTTGCTAGCGACTCAAGTCACGAAGAGCAAGAAAAATTGTTGGAAATTCATTTTCTGGTTTCACAAATATCAATATTTATTTTCCCGGACAAATAACATCCTTTTTTGCGCCGACGAGAGATTCTGTTGTTCGTTATTTTTATTACATGATTGAAATTGATACGAAGCAAAGTCATCGTGTTGTCATCATCAACATCCAAGTAATCCGGATTTCGAGAGAAAAGTACATCCCCTGTCCATTTTACATCTGATTGATTGACTTGTGTGTGATAGATCGACCTGCACAGCAATGACAACCGGCAGGTAGGCAGAGGTAATATTAAACGGAAATTTAATTTAACCAAGCTGACTTGGCTCTAACGAAGGAATTTGTCTCTTCGAGGCATTGCTGGAATTGTAATCGGATCATGCTATTAGGAAATTAGCAGCGCAGAACTTGGAACGAGAGAAATGCCTTGAGCTACTCACTAACTGACAAAATTAGAATCAACTTGCCTCAACTAAATTAATGGAAGAGAATGTCAAAAGATCGAATTACTGCAATATTCCATATGCAATGCACAAACACACACCTGTTGCCGAGTAACAATTTGAACCCATAAAATATGGTACTAATAACAGAGAAATGCAAGCAATGCAGTATCTTGTCCTGAGTGTCTGCGTGCATTACGGAGTAAATTATAATAATATCGACTCATTTTACAGAATTATAGCGCATATTATACCGTGGCTGACGGAGAATTAATGTGTATAAAATTAGATAGTAATTTGTTTGAAAAAAAAAATGTAATCATATGCTGCTGTGCTCTGCGCAAAGTGGAATACTTTTCTGCAAAACTCAAAGTTTTTGCAGGTATATTTTGTTTCTTTTTTAAACGAAGTATTTTAAAGTAAAGAAAATTTTACATGAAAAAAATGTTACTCGAGTCACGTGTAAACGGAAAAAACACGTGAATGCACATGTTGCCTCCAAGCAAGTTTGTGAAGATGAAAGAACGTATGAAAAACAAAAGGGTACGTAAACAACCAGGCAACTCCATTTTTCAAGCGCATTTCATTTTGAAATAAAAAATGCTTTTGAATTTGGATGTCTGTCTGTATTTAAGTTGAATTTTAAAAATTAACCAAAGTGCTAAAAATTTTGAAGATATTCTTATTTTATTTATTAAATTCATAAAAAATTCAAAAACTGAAAAAAAAACTTTTTTTTTATAAACATTGTTAAATCTAAAGCAAATTTTAAAGCTTCAATGAGTAAAAAAATTTTATACTAACTAATTGTACATCAAACCACAATATAAATATCAATGGAATAACAGAAAGAACAGAAAGTTCTAACTTAGTCATCTCTATTAAGACGACATTGTCTAAGCTCAAGTGCTCTGAAATAGAAGGCACACTTTCAAGATACTGACGCAGAAGTGTATGAAGTAAGATTGGCTTAATTTGCCATAACGACTACTCAGGTAATTCGAGAAACAGCTTTTGTGTTCTAAGACATTTAGTAACTCGAGCCAGAAAAATGAACGTAAAAAACATTTTCGACGAAACATCATGGTTTTCAAAAGCAAAACATATATTTGATATCAATTCATTGATCTCTTGTTAAAAATTGTAGAAACTTTGTCTTATGATCAACTTGAATCGTGAACACAAAAAAGTGAATTAAAAAATAAAAATAATTTATAACTTGAAAAGGAGATTCGTTTAGAGTCAAGAAAAAGGCTTCAGTTGATAGGGCAGTGAAATTTTATAATGACATAAATGAATCTTTAAGAGTAAAATGTAAATGAACGAGCTTCGGAATATTTTGAAAAAGGTGTAAAAATAAAAAAAAAATCTTAATAAAAAATTGTAAAGTATGCAATTAAATATCAAACATATCAACCTTCGATTTCATTTGTATTTTCTGAGTATTTTTTAAAATGCGCTCAAGCACACTTTTTTTATGTTGATACAAAAGCTTTTTTAATAAATATTATTTCATAATTTGCCATATCAAAGAAAAAAGGCATTACAAAACCTTTCTTCTGCTCGATTTCCACGAAACACTTTCAAAAAAAAAAGTTGTAACAATTCATTTTTCCCTTTTCATTCCATTGAACGTCTCATATTTAGCCATTTATTAAATATTATTATTCCAAGAGGTCATTAAACTAAACGTTTCACTAAAACGTCCCCTTTTGTGTCAATTTCTTTTTAACACCCCATGAAAGAAAAAAAACAAACCGTCGATGAACCTAAAACGGTCACAAATTATTTTTTTATCTTTTCGGAAAATCATGCGGCGAGTGTCATTCATTCAAGCCAGTCTATTATGTTTATTAATGACATGTTTTTTTTGGTGGCTGTTCCGGAAATTATTACAATGTCTCCGATTGCGGTGCTTTTTCGTATAATTAATAAAAAAAAAAGCAAAAATAAAATCGCAAATGATTTCCTTTCGAGACACAAAACGCAACTCATTATCATTGTTCAAAGAGAGACATGGCTTTGTCGTCTCTTCTCTTTCACGCTCACGGCAATTAATCAACCTTTTCTTGGATTGTCTTTGCTCGAATTATATATTTCAAAATATTTTGTTTTATTCACAAAACTAAAAAGTTCTTTGATTTTGCTCTTTTTGATTTCCCATGCGAGAGTTTTCTCTCTATCTTCTTTGGTAAAAGCAAAAAATATATTTTGCTGGAAGCGAAAAGGGCAACAACATTTATTCAACAAATTTAATTTGTAAATGGCAAACAACGAAAAATCGACATTGATGAGTCCAATATTGTTGTTGTTGTTGTTCATTATGGTAAAAAGATGGAAAAAAGGGACGAAAAGTGTGGGAAAATTCAAGTGAATTAACATTAATTTTCCATCTTTTAAGGATTTTTCCGCTTTTTCTTTATCATTTATTTAAATTTGTCTCTTATCTCTTATGAACGTTTTTTCGTATCCTTCGCGCGCGCCTAAAGTGCGGATAAGTAATGCTTGATTTATTTGTCTGTTTTGTAGTTTGTCACGTCATGCATATAGGTATAGAAAAGTAATTTACATTAAATTTGGTGACACTCTTAATAAAGAATTTCTGAGAAAACGACGTCGACGACACTAAAGAGGAGGAACACTATGAAAAATTCATGTTTCGCAAGCCAAAATATTCGCGAGACCAACAAGATTTTACATTGGGGCAATTTTTCAGAATGTGCTTTGGGATGCTATTTAAAAATTCGCATTGGGACAAAATTTTAGAATGTGCATTAGGATTTGAGCAAATCATCCCAATGCACATTTTAAAAATTTTGCCCCAATGTACATTCTAATTTTTTTGTCCCAATGCACATTCTGAAATTTTTGCCCCAAGGCACATTTCAAAATAGCATCTTCGCGAATATTTTAGCTTGCGAGACATGAATTTTTTACAGTGAATGATTTGCATTAAATTTCGCTGAATTAATTACTCACCGAAACCTTAGTCGTATTTGTGGGAAAACGCTTGCGAGATATTGTCCCTCCAGCACGGCAGAATCGAAATGCGGATCTATCCATGCTTTTGGAGCAGCACGTTCGAATGCCACGGGCAACGTTACGCTACAACACGAATGTCGCCGCCCGTGCTTTGTTAGGTACTCTTGGATGTGTGGTGCTAATGAAATTTGTATGTCTTCGACGGAACTGCATCTGCTGCCGTCCATCACTCCGGGGGGCATTGGTGTAAATGAAACCGACGGATGGTTGTACGATGAGTTGTTTGCAGACTGAAAGGAGAAATAACAAAAAATGCCTCGTTAATATTCATTCAAAATGTGACTCCTACAAGTCTAGCAGTAAACTCGCCGTCGCGAAGTTTACTGAACTTTCATGATCTTTTGACTCGACAATGTTTACACATGCTTCGTCGTCATCATCGTCGCACGTTCTCGAACTCTTTTCTTTGCCTTTTTTTTGTTCGCTTGCATGATAGGTACATCAATAACTTATTCATTCTCTTTCATCTAGTTTTTTTTTTCGCATATTAACAAAACTCACAAACGTAAGAGAAAAAAATCTTGTACACTTAAATTGCGGGTAATAAATCTAGTGCGGGCTCGTTTAAGACGAAATTTATGTGAGAGCATCCATTTTGGCAAAAAGGAAGACGGAGCATAAGTTATCGGAGGCAGTTACAACAGGATGTGTCTGATATTTATAGAAATTTACCACACACAAGAGACTTGCAAAATTTTTGTTAAAGTTGACATTTTTCCTGCCATTGTTTTGCTTTCACGTCGAATAAAGTGGAAAAAGTTGTTTATTTTTTTGAATACTATCCAAAAAAAATATTCTCATGGTAACAGCTTTCTTTTTGTGTGGTCTCGTTACGATAACCATCAATAAATTAGCGCACCTATTATTGAGAAATTTTCTTTTGTAACGCTTGCCAGAACAAAATTTTGCTATTTTTTTTTCAAGTAATAATATGAAATAATAATAAACAAAATTTTGTAAATTTTCTAATAATTTTTAAACATAACTTAAAATCATCATAAACTTACACACAGAAAAAAATTGTTTGTTTAAAAATTTTACTTGAATTTTTTTTACAGTGTGGTCTCAATAAAATTTATTCTTGATTTATTCAATGTCAAAAAATAAAAAAAAATCAGAACAAAGATTTTCTAATATTTTAATTCAGTCACGTTTTATTCCTCTGACGGCGACGTGTGTTCGATAACGAGAAGAATTGGAAATAAATTCTCGAATGTGAGCTGTTAAATTTTTATTCGAATTTTAGAGGCGTTCCTGTAATCCAGTATAGTAGCAGTCAAGGTTCTTTTTTTATTTACAATTCACTCACAAAGAGAACTACAACTTTGGGAAAAGTAAATAAAAATAACGAATAAACAAAAAATTTCTGATGATTTATTTAAAAAATTTAATTTTATTTTTTCTTTCTTGTTTTACGCTACAAAAATTCAATCAAAATTGATGAAATTCTTTGCATTTCCTATTGATTGATGAAAGCCATGAAATATAGAACGAAATAATTAGAAGCGAATTTTATTAAAAAAGTTTTATTTCAAGTATTGAATGATGAAATTTTTTTGATGAATTCAAAATTAAAATTGAACAGTTGCTTTAGTTTATTTTTAAATTAAAGGAAAAAAAAATAAATTGAAATGAAACTATTATTTTTCACATTTTTGTACTCCTCATTAAAAATACATAGTGTTTTGCGAAAAAAAATAGGAAATTTTTCTAAACTTATGAAAAATTGTATTTATTTTAATATTTTTAGCAAGAAGTAAATTAATTAATTTAAAAATATTGAATTAAAAATGAAATTTTTACTTTCTCGTACTCCTCAAAATTATGAAAAAACTAAAAATATCGAAATTTTATTATTTTTTGCAAAATTCACTAAAAATATTTCAAGTTCGAAGAAAAAAACTTATAAATTTAAACTTAATTCTTAATAAAAATTCGAGTAAAGGTCAAATTTTCACATATTCGTACTCCTCAAAAATATTTTATGACATAAGTAACTAAAAATTTGTTATTTTTTCAGTAAAATGTTTCAAAATTTAACAAAAAAAAATAAAAATTTTATTCCTGAACTAAAATTTTATTAAAAAATTTTATTTAAAAAAAATACAAATTTTCTCATTTATGTACTCCTCATGGTCGATTAGAGGTAATAAAAATCATAAAATAAAATTAAAGATTTTTTAAAGAAATTCTTGAGTAAACAAAAACAAGAACTCCGGCAAAATAAGCGGTTTGTCTGATTGACGCGACAATAGAGATAAGATTTATTTGTGGCATTAAAAAATACATTCATTTAAAATATGATTTATTTTGTTTCACATTTAAATGAACTGCAACGAGACTGCGGCGAGAGAATTTCTTGTTTTTATTTATTTATTTGCATATATTTTAAATTTAGACACGGGGACTCGCACACAATTCGCACGAGAGTCAATTAATATGACCTTATCACAGAGTGCGACTGACAAATAAATTTTGCGATGATATTTATGAATGATGCTCCAATTTGTATGATCATGACAAGGTTAGATTTCTTCTTTTGTTTTTCAAGGTGTGTTTCAAGCTTATGCGAAAAAAAAAATTCACTCATTACACATTCACACTGCATTATTTTTCCTTTGCAAAAGAATAAACAACACGTTTAAATCCTACTGGAAAATTTGCATAACATATGCAAGGGAAAGTTTTAAGCTGGTTGTGGCTGTGGACTCGCCTCTCGAGTGTTACACTGCGTATCAGATCCGAAAGGATTAAATATCTCTCTCTCTCTTTATGGCAGGGAAGTGAATTCACATTCAAATCATAATCCCCCTTTTGTGTGTGAATAAATGTTTTTTTTAGAGCAAAAAATAATAATAAGAGATCTGATCAAGATTTGGAACAATAATATTTTTAAATAATATTTATTGCAATTAATTAATTAATAATAATTCAATAAAATAATTCATAATTATTTTTTTAATAATACATTAATTTTAAATAATTATTTTTTTTTTCAAATTATGAAAAATAAATAAATGTTAAAAAAATTTTTTTAATTTATGAGAAATATTTTGAAAATGACAATTATTAAAAAAAAAATAAAAATTATTTTTTTAATTAAAAATTTTTTATTAGATTTAAAATGCAATATTGACAATATTTTGCAATATATTGCGAAGAAATTTTTTTTTAGTATTTATTATTTAAAAATTAATACCTAAATTAAAAAAAAAATAAAAATTAATAAAAAATATTTTTAAAGAAAATTAATAAAAAATAAATTATTTTTGAATTTTTCTTTTTCAGCCCCTTCAATAAAAAAAAATTAATATTGTTCCAAGGCACGGATCATATCAAACTCCTTCTGGGCCCGTTTATGAGGAAAACTAACACAACAACAAAAACATCGAGGGAAATGAGATATTAAAACATGCCTCATGCTTCTAACACTGCTTGTTCAAACATCCTGTGTGTTTCCATCCGCGTTGATTATAAAGGTCTAATTGTTTCACAATGTAGCTCTTACCTTTAGCACTGACCTACATATCGCTTCGTAGCATATACGCGCGCAAATGCAAACAAGGATCAGGTGAGTTTACAGCAGAAAAAAAAATAAACTCATTTCCATTTTTTTTCTCTCTTTTTTTCACCGTGACACAGCAAGGAACTTGTCAATCTTGCTCTGAATTGTTGTTATTCCTGTCAGCGGATGCGAAAAACACAAAGAAAAATGATGAAATTCTCTTAAAAGTCTTCGTGTTTTCCCTAATTTTGCATGCATAAAATGTTAATGTAATTTTATTCCTTTGTACTTAAATTTGCATCTCTATCTCGCTTTTTTTCGCTTCTTTTTCAATGGAATTTCATGCAATGTAAACACACATACTGAAAAATTTAACAAGTCTAAACTTTGTCCTGAAACTTGCTTTATGGCAAACGAAAAAAAAAAGTTGCAGGTCTTACCAAATATTTGCAGTGGAAATGGCATTCATTTCAATTATAAAGTTTTACGTTCATTCTTTCTCGTTCTTGTCGTAAATACCAACAAATGGAAGTTGGCATATTTACAAATATGTTAATAAATTGCTTTTGATGCATTTTTTCGTGATGGAAATCATCGAATAATGCAGTTAGAGCGTATTTTTTTTAATTTGATGAAATGTTTTTATCAAAATTGCTTTTGACGTTTTATGTTGTACGGAAATTTTCATAAATTAAAGTAAAAATTTAAACGTTTTTACTCAAATGTTTTTTTATCATTATTAATTTAATTTTATTGTTTAATTTATTTTTTTTAATTAAAAAAAATATTTTTAAAAAATTATTTTAAAAAAACATATAACTTAAAATTTTATTCAAAGATATTTAAAGAAAATATTTCATTATAAATTTATTGAATAATCTTGAAAATTCTTTTTTATGCGAATATTGATGAAAAATTATTCTAAAGCATTCTTCAAAATAAACTTTTTAAAAATTAAATTAAGTTTTAAAAATAAATTTAAAATATATAAAATCAATTAAAAATGTAATTAACCTAAAAAATATTTTTAATTAAAAATTTAATTTATTAATAGTAATTTTTATTATTTTTTTTAATGTTTATTTATTTTAGTTTTTATAATTTTAAAAAAATCATGGAGCTATTTTAAAAATATAATAAATTGAAAAAAATGAAAAGAGCTTAAAATTTATTTTTCTTTAAATCTTTAAAAAAATTTTTGGTATAAAAATAAAAAAATGAAATAAATTAAATTAAATTTTTTATTTCATTTTATTTAATCATTTTTGTGAAAAATTTTTCAAAAATTGTCTGAATTTAAACAAAATTAAATATTTAAATTTTAATAAATTTCCCAAAAATATATATTGAAACTTTAAATTTTTATTCCTCATGTGTTTTCTTACAAAAATTAACTTTTTTTAAAAAAAATTAAGCTGAAACATGCCTCAACGGAGACTCTTCTCAATGAAGACATCAAAAAGTAAAATTCACCTATAAATTTGTAGAAAATCATGCTCTATGATAACTTTTTAATCCAATCTTGACAGAACATGGATTACATCGAAATTTACGTGAAAAGTTTCTTGTATGTTTGCCAGCGCACAAAATTCGGGTGAGAGAAATAGAGAGAAATCTGATAGTTTGTGAACTATTAAACTTTTGTTGTTCGACAAACAAAGAGCTTCCAGTTTGCTCCATCTCTTAATTAATTTCTTTTGTGATCCTCTTATCGTCGTCCAAACAGTAACTCAAGAGCTTAAAATTATTATCTCGTCTAATTGTTCTGTTTTACATCAAAAACCCTCCTTTTGCTGCTTTCAAGAATCTCTTAAAGCACATTTTATTCAATTTTTAAATACATTTGCATGTCTGTCTATCGTAGAGAATTTTTTTTCCTTTGCTTTGGAAATTTATGTCCTCATACAATGTTGACTCGTTTCACAGTCATTTCAAGTCATGCACTTTTCATGTGAAGAATTCTCGAGATGTGTCGTGCTAGAGTGCGCAAAAAAGCAACTAGCATGTGAAAAAAGACGATTTTTTGCATGAAATTTCCCATTTCGCTTTACTTTACGGTAAATGCATGTGCTTTCCAAAGTGGTATGAATAATAATAAATATTCAATGTCATGCAATGCGACAGGTACGAGTCTAGTCCATTTTCACTCGATTATGTTTATGTTTGTGTGTGACGGTGACACATTTCAGAAAAAGTTACTTGGATGATTTGCAATTTTATTGCCGTAGTCGTCACTTGCATGGGCAAAAATTTGTACCAAAATTAGGTCAAAATCATGAATAAAGAGAATTATGGCGAAAATTTAAAGCTGGACCATGAATGAGGGTATTAAGTTGTTAATTTAGAAAACATAAGCTACTTAATTGGCAAAAATTAATGAAATATGTAGGCTTTTGTACTCTGTGACATTATTATTAAAATAGAGGAATTTTAATCCATTTGAGTTTGAATGGACCTAAAAAATATTCTTAAAATTATTTATTTGAACTTTGAAAAAAAAATTATCAAAGGATTTTTTATTATTTATTTATTAAATTAATTTAATTTTTTTTTAAAGATTTATTTATTTTATTTTATTTTGTTTAATTTATTTTATTATTTATTTATTGAATTAATTTCAAAATACTTAAAGATTTATGAAATAAATTAAAATAAAATATTTCTTTTTGTTTTTTAATTAAATTTTTAGTTAATTAATATTTTACAATTTTTAATTGTTTAAAATGTTTTAAATATTAATTTAATTAATTAAATATATTTTTATTAATCTATTTTGTTCTTTGAAAAAAAATAAATTAAATATTTAATTAAAAAAATTAAAATTAATATGCTTTTATTTTAATTTTTTTAAAGATTAACTTCAATTAATTTAAATTAAAAAAAATTAACTTGAAAAATATTTTTTATTATTTTTAATAATTTTTTAATTAATTAATTTAATTTAAATTGATAATTTTTTAAAAATAAAATATTTTTCATTATTTTTAAATTTAATTATGAATTTAAATTAATTAAATATTTAATTTTATATTTTTATTTAAAAATTCCCCGTTTCATTAATTTTTGGTTCTAACTTAACTGCATTAGAGACCTTTAATTAGCCTCCCAAGGGACTAATTAAAAGTCTCGTTAGTTTCAAAGGAATTAATTTTCCCCCATTTTCCACACCAGAACACAATTTTTTCTCAAATGAAGTCATTTCAAAATAACTCGAAGCAAATTATTATTATTTTGATTATAAAACAACACAAAAACGGACAAATATTTACTTTACAACTCTTTTTTTTTCAATTTTATTGCTCATAGCTCGGCTATCTCTCATTTTTGTTATTATTTTGTATTTTTATGACAGTCGATGATGAGTCGACAAACATCGAAGTTATAAATATAAAAAAAAGTTTCCTCTATCAATAAACCAACGACGACGACGATCAACGTTGATAACTAGTGTGTTGCAAATAATTCAATAATAATAATAATAAACAATAAAACGATGAGAAATGCAAACACGACGAATTCTGATTCATTTATTTTGCCATAAATTATTTCATTAGGCAATGAAGTCAATTAAGAAGACATTAAAAGTGTCACTTTTTTAATTTAAGAAGAAAAAAAATCTTTTTGGTTAATTATTCACGGAAAACGGAATAAGAAATCGCATAAATGTCGTAAGTAATTTAATTGATTTTGCGTAATTTTCTTCTGTTTTTTAGGTTTCTCTCACACACGCCGATCGTCACATTGCCGGGAATTCACTCAAAAGGAAAAGCTTTTAATAAAAGGTTTTATATAATCAAGTCAATTACGTGACTGACGCAAAAAGAAAACATTTTACCGCATTTCCTGTGTGAGTGATTCTTTCGTATTTTTCTCTTGATTTTTGCACAAGCGAACTTTTCGAAAAATAAAATAAAAGGGTGATGATCCGTGCGTGCAGCTCGTCAATTTTAGGTGACTTTGATGTGCAGAACAGCAAAAAAAGTGGCAAGAAAAAATAAAGTTCTGTCAATCAATTAACTTTGTTAAATGAAACGTGCATGAAAAAAGGATACAATCAGTCTGACGGCACTCTTCACGTCATCGTCGTAAAAGGAAGACAAGAAAAAAGAAAAACCCACACACAACTTGTTAAAGTTTATTTTTGTATCGTTGACAACTTGTTGCAGCTCCGTTGGTTGTGTTCGTTTGAAATTGAAACTCTTGCGGTTTCTTCGGTTTCACTTGATTGCTTTAAAGTCTTCTTCTGACGTGTAAGAGGCAGAAAAAGGGATTGAAAGGAAATTTAAATTATATATTTTTTTGCATGTACTTGTGGGTTTGGTAGAAAGAATTTTGCTCGCGGTAAAAAAAAAACTTTTTCAGTCAAAAAATAACCTTTTTTCTTGTAAAAAGGATTAATATGATTTAGAATGGAAATGAATGATTTTTCACAGAAATGCGGTAAAAATCTTATAAAAAATTGTTTTAAAAAAAAAATAAAATCATTCATGTATGAAAAATAATTAATAATAAGAAAAATATAAATAATTGCAAAATTTTTTTTTTGTTTTGAAAAATGATTTAAATTTATTAAAATATTTAAAAAAAATTAAAAATTATTTGAATTAATTAATTTTATTTTTTTAAATATTTAAAAAAATTCAAAATTTTTATTTTAATTTAATTGTTTTATGTTTTTTAATTTTTTTTAATAAAAAATATATTTTTTAATTTTTTTTTAATTCAAAAAAAAAAAAAAAAATAAAAACTAATTAAATTTAAATTTAATAAAAAAATTTAAATTTAATTTAATTATTTTTTTAAAAACTTTATATTTAATTTTTAATGACCAAAAATACAAAAAATTTAAATTTAAAAAAAAAATTATTTTAAAAAAAAATTTTTTTTGAAATATTTTTGAATTATTTTTGACAAAAAACAATTATTTTAAAATACAAAAGTTACCGAAATCAAGAAAAATATGTTTTTTTAACTGATAAAATATCAAAATAATTAAAAAATAAAACTAAATTTATTTTTTTTATTCAAAATTTCTATCTTTTAAGATTTTAATTTCGATAAAAAAAAATTTAATTTGCCTTGAAAATTAAAAATAGAATCTAAATACTTTATCAAAAAAATAAAAATTATTTGAAGTTCATTTCTAAATAATTTTTACTATAATGATACCTATAAATTTTTATTAAATTTAATTTTTTTTCATATATGAAAATTTAAAAAAGCATAAAACACACGCTAATTCACCAGAAAAATAGTAAAAACTTCTGTTTACGTTTTATGCAGAGACTCCAGATTAAAAATAACAAATAGTTTCAATTCACTTCTGGAAAGTGGGTCGTCATTCAAACTGTTTTGATCCACAAACACAATTATTGTTAGACAGGAAAAACTAAGTTAAGCGTCTCTGCACAGCCATTCATTTTACTTTTTCATGCACTAAACGTAAAAAACTATTTTTCAGCGTGGAAATTAAATTTCTGTGTGCGGCGCGTATAGAATTTAAGTGGATTCCACAATGTTTTTCTTCGTACGATTTTTTGCATACATAAATAGATGTTTATTCTGTATTAAACAGGAAGACGCGTGTATCCAATGAAAGCAGAAAAAAAGATGAAATTTACTGCATTTTATTTTTGTTTACTTGTATTTTATTGCGTTTCATGCACACAAGGCAATCATAAAGAGGGTATTATTTTCCCGTTCCGCTATTTCTCGTTTATTTTTTTTTTTTTTTTTGTTTTTCATCGTTGACGACGACGGTTGATGATGATGGAAAATTGTGTCGTTTTTTGCTCTTTTTTTTGTGGTATACATGATCTCCTCATTAATTTTCCTCTCTTTCTCATTCCTCGCTCTAATCGCATTAAAAAAGGATCGTATTCCAAGCACTGCGAGTCATATTTTATTTATTTGCGTCGATAAATGGCGAGCGAAAAAGGCAAGCTTGAAAACCAATACTCGTAAAAACTAGTTTATTACCACATCATCGTCGAATGTGACACACGTGCAGAACATGTGAAGTTAATTTAATTTTTTTTTCGCTCTCGCGAAAGAGTTTCTAATAATAGTTCGAAGTCGTGGCTTGGCATTGAACGGTGATTTGCACTCAATTTTCGCGTTATTTCTCCAATTCTTTACTTTCAAAATAATGACATTCCATTGCTAATTGTTTAAAATAACTCGTCGTAAGTGCATTCCATTCCGCGAACTTGATGCCCGACGAAACAACAACAACACCTGATCAGATTAAAATCAATGTGCTTGAATAATTTCATTAAGAATTTAACTTGATTAGTCAATTGTAAAATAAACATCGATCTGTTTCATTCAATCCGCGATTGATTCTGACGAAAACGAGTAAACAATCCAATTTTTTGCTCGATTTTTTTTTTGTATTGTAAACACAGACACGCGAAATTTATTAAAGTCCTTCAAACGGTTAAAGATCTTTTTTTTTGCTCTAATTGAAAGTTCAAATATCCTGAAGTTTAAATTTAGCAACAAAATTTATGTTTACCGAAGTAAAGGCAAGCGTGAATGAAAATCATGTGAGATCGAATTCCGCAGAAAACGCGATTGTTATTATTTGTTTACCCAAAGAATCGCAAACACACGAGAGTGGCAGTAATAGAATTAACTGATAAACGCTAGCTCATTAATTATTTATAAACATCATCGCATCATCAACAGCATCATCGATGTTCGCGAGTAATTGAATCTTGTAATTAAGTTTTAAACTAAAAATAGAAGACATAAAAAGTATTATGTCAAGAAGTTTTTTACGAGGGAGTTGAAGGGTACTTGAAATTTTATTGGGAAATTATTTGAAAATTTTTATCAGGAGAAGGAGGAGTCTTTTAAAATTTTTTATGTTAATTCTGATGAAATTATTCGATAGAAAAGGAATGAACTTAAAAATTTAAATTTTATTTTATTTTTTTTTATATTTTAATTTAATTTAAATTAAATTTATTTTTAATTTTGTTTTTTATTTTTTTCAAAACTAAAAAACAAATAACGTTTATTTGAATTTAAAAAAATATTTGAATCAGCAAAAAGCGATTTACAAATTTTTAACGGTAATTTTTTGAATTGACATTTACAAATTAAAAAAAATGTTTTGAAAATTGACAAAATTTTGAAAATATCGCTTATTTAAATTAATAAAAAAAATTGAATCAAAGAGTCAATTTTTAAATTTTAACGGCAAAATTTTTAAATTGACATTAGTGATTTTATTTTAAATAAAGACTTTAATAGTTAAAAAATTTTTGAATATAAAAAAATAATAAAAAAAAATTTTGAATAAGCAAAATGCGATTTACAAATTTTTAATATTTTTTTTTAAATTGACATTTGCTTCATTTTTTGATGTTTTAAAATTTAAAAAATTTATGGATAAAATTTATCTCACAATTTTTTTAATTTATAATTTAATAATTTTAATTTTAAAGTTAAGTTTTCATTAAAATTGAGAATCATAAAAATTATTAAAAATTTCTCAATTTTTTGAAATGACATTTTAAACATTTTTGTAATGTTTTTAAAGAATTTTAATAAAAAATAATTCAATAAAAAAATCAAATCCTTTTATCAAAACTCAACATTTTTCAAATTCGTTTATGTAATAACTTTTACCCTCTCACGATTCATATTTGATCAAAATTCATCAATTCAAGATCAAAAGTCTTCTTCTAAAATATAACAAGCAATACTACATACTTCAAAGGGTAAAGCTCTTATGAATCTCTTATCTGCTTACAAGAAATCAATAATATTATAACTGATTTTAATGTAAAATCTTTTTTTTTGCCAAAGTTGCTTATATTTATCGTAAGCTGGCTCAAAACAAAGTAAAATTGAATGTATGTCTTTATTCCCACATTACAACAATGCACAAAGCAAGACAAACACTCTGACAAAATAAAAATCTATAATAACAATAAATAAGCCATTTTACATGTTGTTCCACTTCACAGAATTCCGAATGCTATTTTATTGAAAACTAAAAATAATAAAACCTTTATCATGATTATTTTTATTATTTTTTGGCTTTATTTACGTTTGCTTATTTTTATGAACCACAAGCAAATTATTACACTTTTTGAAGGGCATATTTTTCAACTTTTTTTACATTGTTCACGTATTTTTTTCACTTCTTTTTAAAAAAATAAATAAATATTTTTTTTTATTTATTTTTTTTAATATAATAACAACGAACAACACGAGTAAACAAATTTTTGACCGTTCCGAATTTACATATTTTCATTCATTTTTGATAAGGAGCGATATGTTTATTTGAAAACGGCATGACAGGTATTAAATTTGTTTATTTTATTATTTTTCAATAACAACAGCTTAGCGAGTGACGAGAGTCACCGCTGCCGGCATGCATAACAAAAATAAATTCAATGTGCCATCCGCATATTATTTAATTCAATTCTATTATTAGTCAAGCGAAAACCCGAGAGAGAGAGAAAAAAAAAATAATATATAATTGCGTGTGATGTGATAAATTGAATAATGATGGTTGAACATTATAATGTGTATCATCCATCCATTTATTGAGTACCTACTATCCGTACCGCAGAATGACAAACCGCAGCGACAATGTTTTTTTTCGTATATTTTATTTTGATTTGGGTCTCAATTCAATTTTCAAGTTGTTTATTTTAGAGATAGACTGATATGTTGTCAAGTTACCATTTTTTTTGATAAATAATGAAAGAAAAGCGGGATATTTTGGGATGGAGACGCCTTGTTATTTATTTATTATTTTTTTTTGTGAAAAAATAAATTCTCACAATTTTTTTTTCAAGTAAATTAAGCCAAAAAATTTAAAAATTTTCAATAAAGGTAAATTATTTTTAGTTTTAATATCTAATCTATTTAAAATTAATTTAATTTAAAAAAAAATTTGAATTTTAAAAAAATCTTGAATTTAAAAAAAAAATAAAATTAATTAAAAAATAAGTAAAAGCAAATCTGTGGAAAAATTTTTATTTAATTTTTTCTTACTAATTAAATAATTAGTAAAAAATAAAATTGTATAATTTCTATTAATTTTATAAAAAAAAAATATTAAAAAAAAATTATTAAAAATATAATTGTTGAAAAACAAAATAATAACTTTTTTTTAACAAAAAAAAAAATATTTAAAAAAATTAATTTTCTAAAAGTAAAAATTTGATCAAAAAACTAGCATTATTATAATTATTATTTTTATTTTTTTTATAAATTAAAAGTTAAAAAATTTATAGAAAAAATTATTAAAAAAATTTTTGATCATATTTTAACAAATTTTTTTCTGATTTTCAGTAAAAAATAATTAAAAAATTTTTTTTTCAAAATTTAAAAAAAATAATAATAATAAATATATATCAAACATCGCAAAAATTTGCAAAACACAAAATTTTCACAATTCGTCACAAAAATATCAATTCAGTCAATTTTCTGTCCAATTACCGTCGGATCCTCTCATTTTCAAGATAGGTCACGATTTTATTAACCTCGAATACCGAATAGTGGATACAAAATATTACAATAGTCATTAAATTTATTTGTTTGTATAAAAAAAATAAATGTGAAAGAAATTTCAAATCATATCGATATCCAATCAATTTCAATGAAGAAAAAACTTCTCCTACGCCTTTTTTTTATTTTCAATTCAATTTACGATTCTTGTCTGATTGAAAAAAAAAATTATTTGAAGACCTTTGCGAGGCAAAAGTTGCGTGCGATGGACAAATGGAGGTTGGTTAGGTCGGATATTGCCCCAATCAAAAATTGAATTCCATACCGAAAAGTAAGTAATATCTAGTTCTAGCATGTTCCATCAATAAAAGACGAGATGATATTTTCTACTTTTTTTTTAAGAAATTTAATTAAGAATGGTTTTATATCACTTTTTTATAACAGCAGCCGCAACAACAACAACAACACGTCGCATCAAGTCATATCATATTATTTTTCTATGGAAGAGAAACCTTCTTACAAAGTTTTAATTCAATTTGTTAAGTTTGCTTTTCTACCTTTTTTCTGCTTTTTCCACAAAAGTTCATTCTACCGATTTTTATCTGCTGCGAACAAAAGCACGTCGACAGACCACAAAGTTGCCTCAATTCTATTGAGATGATGCTCTTCTGCCTTTAGCAAACTTATTATTTTTACGGATAAACATGTTGCCATTTTTTTACGTCTTTTGCGTCTCTTTTACAACTTTAATGAATAAAACACGTGTTTATTTTTTTTAATCGTGCTACTTCATTTTCTCTCGAGCGACTGGCTTGGAAAATATTTTAATGTTTATTAATGATCAATTTCTATTTAAATTTTTATTTTTTTATTTTATGACGACGACGAGGAAAAAATTTTTTTAAATTAATGTCAAGGATGCCAATTTTTTGACAGGTGTCACAAAATGACGCGCCGTCTAATTATTTTTTTTTCTGATCACCCATCACGTCACGTCACGATCTCGCGTCATTTTAATTGACTTCCGTGCCAAGAGAAATCATTCTAATTACGTGGAGGCGCCTCGTAATTATTTTTAAAACACTTCGACGTTGATCTCTTGTCAATTTTCATGGCGCAGTGAATCACCGATCATCATCATCATTAAATATTGACAAGACAACGACGACGAACGATGAATGAACGTAGAGACAAAATTGACCGGGACCGATCGTAAAACACTTTTATAGACTCACATGTCATTGCGGCACATTATAAAATTGATGAGAGTTCGTAAAAACGAGAACATTGTGCGTTGGCTTCATTATTATCATTATTATACGGCGCGCTGTTTATTCATTATTGTATGAATTAATCGAAACAAGCAAAAAAAATAACCTGTCGTTAACAATAAACTTTTTTTTCTCTCTCTTGTTATTGCCGTCAATGAAAGAATTATCTTGGATAATTTTCAACTTTTTTTTTCATCGAACCTTTTGCCATTCGATATATTATTAATATGCGAGAATATGTGAGAGAGAGCGATGATGACGTTGATGTGATGCTACGTAAGTGACCTGTAACCTACAACAGGCAAAAAAAATGTAGAAATCGATTTACGTGTGGAGTAAATAAATTTTTATGATGAAAAAGAGGAAAATTATTCGCAAAACTCTGAAGAGTATTATCTGGTGTTATCTGAATTCCTTTAATAAAAAAAGAGATAGGTTTATGGACAAAACGATTAATGGAAAAGAAGATTAAATGGAAATGTTGGTGAGTGGATTTCTCGGGAAATATGTAAGTTGAAGTCTTATGGGGAATTTGTAGTTTTTGTTTGATTTTTTTTTTATTTTTTTACATGTTCGTGATTGAACAAAAAAAAATAAAAAAAAGTCATTTGAGGATAAATTTTTTTATTAATTAATTTTTTTTTATTTAAATATTTTTTAGAATTATTTTATTTTTATGTCAAAAATTTTGTTTTATTTGTTTATTTTGAATTTTATTTTAAAAAAAATACTTTAATTCAAAATAAAATTTAATGCTTTAGGTTAAAAATAAGTAAAAATTAAGGACTTTTACTTAAAAGTCAAAAGTAAATGCTCATCAAGTACATTTACTTTTTCTTAAGTCAAGCTCTTAAGTCAATTAAGTCAAAATAAATAACTGAATTTTTTCCAAAATGTTTAATTTTTCCTTAAAAAATCTTTAATTAATTTTCATGTTTTCCTCAGAGACTTAATTTTGGCAAAAAAAAATTTTTTTTTACTTAAAAATAATGATATTTTTAGAAAATTATTTTTTTTATTTTTGACTTAATTGACTTAACATTTCGACTTAAGAAAATTTTTCAACTTTTATTTTTGACTTCTAAGCGAGGACTTTTTCGAAGTTTGACTTATTCTTGACCTAAAACATTAAGTTTTCCTTGAATTAAAAATTTAAAAAAAAAATTTAAATTTAAAATTTAAACTTTCTTAAGTTAAGCTTAAGTTAAATTTTTAAATACTTTCCTTTAATAATTTAATTTTCTTTAATTAATTTTTACAAAAATAAAAATTTAAAAAATATAAAATAACCACTTCAAAAATAAATTTTTATTGAAAAAAAATGTAAAAAAAGTTCCGAAGTAAAAAACTTTGAAGAAAAACTAAAAAAAATATATATTTTTTTTATAAAAATTTGGTTAATTTTCACCTTTTTAAAACTCCCGAAAGCTAAAATTCATTAAATTTACTGACTACATCGATCAATGAGAACTTAATTCGAAGTAAAGTAAAAACTTTGCCCACAGGGAGTTGCCTGGAATTAGAAAACTTTCCTAATAACACACTTTCTACATACAAACTTTCTTCCTTCCTAACCAAACCTCCTTGCACGTAAAAAAAAGTGTTTTTTCGGTCATAAATGTCACATCTTCACTTTAATCACATTATCACTCCATAACTCGGCGATATCTCTCGCACATCCGTACAAAGCCGCCACCCTTTTTATTATCATCACAGTCTCTATCTTGTCTTTTTTGCCTTTAAACAACATGAGCGATAAGAAAAAGTTATGATGACACGATGATAAACTTTTTTAATAAGTTAATAATTTTTCTTCTTTTGTGGTAGTGAGATTATATCAGTTAAGCATGATGTCTCGCTATCGCCATGTCCGATCATGATTAAAATAATTAATATTTCTGTCATCTTTCGCCGCCGGTACAAAGACAAAAAAAAAATCCGTGAATCGATAACTCCCATAAATTTTCCTTCATTATTTCCGAATGAATTGGATTTTTTTGCAAATTAACTGCCTATGAGGTAATGAGCTTCTTATTCAATAGCGACAGTAATTCATATCTCAACAATTCTCACAAACGTACGATGATGTTCCGGTAGCAGTGATAAAATAAAATTATGAGTGTGACAACGCGTTTTATGACTTCTGAGCCAACTAACACACATGCTAAATGGGTGTATGTGACAAACACAACGTGAAGAGGTATTTCAATGCCATCCAACACTCGAAAGCTCGCAAAGAGATGTTGTAATGAGATGAATTGTGGCGTTTGTGTCGTCGTTAATCACGTTTAATTTTTGTTTTAGTTACTTTCATCTGGTTTGAACGTGTGTGGTGAAAAAGTTTTTTTTTCTTGCTTCTGATGAACGCGAAACGTACGAATGAATCATCAAGTGTAGTGCGCGATTCATGTGATACGCGGGTTTTTGTTGTTTGCTTAGCTGATTATGAGACTTAATTGCTTTTTACGAATTATCACAAAGCTATAGAAATGAAACCTTTGAACCCTTTTTTACGAGTCACTGCGCTTTAGTTTTGCGCCATTCTTATTCAAAGTACCGCGAAAACTATGCAAGAAAAGTTTGTGGGAGTTGTACCATAGTTCAGCATAAGGACGTTATAAATTTGAAAAGTGTTTCATATCTTATTTTATTAAGCTTTTAAAAATTGAAAAATTATTTTAAAACTATGTTTAATTCTTTGGACTGAAAAACGGGTCAGTTACCCCTTGGTTAACCCTTCGGTTTTTAATTTAACCCTTTAAGTTAGTTTTGAAACTCCAAATGGATTAACTTACCTCTTCAAGGAATTATTTTGACTCATTAAAATGTTAACTAAAATCCATCAAAAATTTGTCAAGTACAGACCGAAAAAAATACCCCTTCTGAGGTTAATTGGTATCCTTTAAAGAACTATTAAGAGATTATTTTTTTTTTGGTCTGTGTATGAAAAATTTCCAATGGGTTTAAATTACCCTCTTAAGGAGTCAAAATTAATTCTTTCAATAAAGGAATGAGAAAACTCACTTAAGGTTTTAAACTAACTGCCGAGTAGTTAAGTCGAAGTTAAGTGATCCGAAGGATAATTCAGAAAGAAAGTCTTCTCAGCCTATGGTTATTAACTCAAGTTTCCATGATTAAATATGATGTCAATGCTGGTCCGCATAATGAAGCTGATGATGTTAAAGATAGTTTTTAATATGACTTGAACATTTTTGGTTCAGATAAGTTGTTTCGATGAAAACAAAAGAGAAATAACAGTCGTAGGAGCTTCTCAATGTCCCCCGTTTCAACGTTTTTTTGAATTCGTGAGCGATTTTGGCTTCAGACTAAAAACTTTGTCGAGAATCTCAGATGTAGATAAGACTTTTATTCTTTCATAAAGGTTTTTTCCGCCATAGACTGCAAGAAGTTTAGCAATTTCGAGTTTATTATTAATTTGTTTCATTTCACAAGAGACCTCGAGTCTTTTAAGATAATTTTCTATACTTTCATCTTCACAATAGTTGCTAATTATAATAAATACATTAGGACATAAAAAAAGTGATTTTTAATGATTACCTTTATAAAATTTGAAAATCGCTTCTTCGCTAATTCAAACTATATATAATATCGTTCATCACACATGAAACATTTTCAGTAATTGCATCAGCCCAGCCCGTTATTCACTTCAATGTCACAGTTGTTAATCCTTTCATGTAATTGCGAGGGAAATATTGTGGATGTGTTTTGTGGCTCGTGTGCCGTGATTTCATTCACAAAAAAAATGCTCTTCTGTAATAATTTACAATAATAATTTTAACACAATTATTAACGATGTGTGAAAACAACACATTATAAACTTTCGTGGTTATTTATGGTGGTTTTAACTAGTTTATGAAATTGTTTAATTAATGTTTGCCAAGTGACTTTTTTGGCTGGAGCTTGTTCATTGTCGCACATTTATCATTTTTTAAGGGAGACTCGAGATCAATAAATCACAGTTTTTATGTTTTTATTGCTGTTCTGTTGTTTACTGCTGCAAGGCCTCGTTTTTTTTTTGATTCCCAATTAATGAAAAATGTAACGAATTCTCTCACGAAATTACATGCCACTGGTAGCTGGTAGCTCGTAGGTGTTAATAAGCAATTTTAAGTCATTCGCAGGTGTGGAATAGTCAATAGAAGTAATTTAATACTCCGATAAAATCTTTTTGATTTTTTTTTTCTGTGTAAAAATAACTCAATTTATGAATGAAATAACGAGAGAAAAATTCGTTTTAAGGTCTTGTCATGTGCACAAAAGTTGTTTATCTTATCGCAAATTTTTCAGTTTCAAAAAAAAATGATTCTAAAGCAAATAAATAGAGCGAAAAATGGAACTACCTACTTCTGTGTCGACTACTGGCGAGTTTGCGTCACAATTGTGCAAATATATTCCGTGAAAGAACGTGACTCAAGTGACTAAATTACATCACCGATTTATAGCTCAAAACAGGAACTTTCGCAGCAAATTACTTTTTATCGCTTTTTATGTTCAAAAATTGCTGTAACATAAAACAAAGATAAAGAAAATGAAAAAGAGAGACAAAAAAGCTGAAAAATGAATCTTATCAGTGTCACTTTTCTCTCTCTTTGGGAGAACGCCAAATATTTACTCTAATTGTTCACAGTTGACGTCGCAGACTCACTTTTGAGTGTAAATTTATGATAATTAAGCAAAAAGTGCAATTTCATCAGAAATCGTTCATTGCAGATATCGATCCGTAAAGCGGAGAAGAAAAAATTCTTCGCCTCAAGCGAGATTTGTAATGCTAAATAAAATCAAATAATCAGCACAAACATGCCGATTATGAACGTTCTATAAATTTATTTACATAAATTTTAAATTTTCTGCTCAAAGCAGTTCGTCTCGCAGCAAGCTCGGAAATGATTTGCACACCAAGAAGCAGAAAAACTGAATCCAATTTTTCGTGTCAATTAAAATTTTGATTTAAAGTTTTCGTGCTGCGCCGCGAGCGAACAAATAAACAACCGTCTCACAGAAAAAAAAGTAATTAAATCTCACAAAGATGACTCGAAATGTAATTCGGAAACTTTTCTACCTTTTTCCTTTTTTTCTCTTCTTTTTTTCGTAATTTATTTCATTACCTTCTGTTTCCATCGCGTGGCATCTGCAATTCTGACATTTTATTCTGACGAGAGAGACAAAGCAACAACAACAACACAAATATTTGTCTTGCTCAAACAACAACCGACGATGACAAATTTTTATGTAACTTTTTCTTTCTCTGTGTGTGGAAATATTTACAAAAAATTTTCTGTAAATTCGAGCTAATTTGGTTACTCGTTGCTTGCTGTTGTGCTTGTTACAATTCGGCGGAGTCGAATTTGATTTAAAAAGTTTTTAATCAGAATAAACAAAAATATTTGGATTGAGATGGCGCGACTGTATGAATGCGAAATGACAAAAAATGAATAAAAAGTTGGAATAAAAATCAAACATTTTGAATAATTTCTTTTGAGAAATATTTGAAAATGGTTAAAAATTCATATGCAAAGTCGTCTTGCTCTTGAATAAATATTAGGTAAGTTGTCTAATGTTCATCGCGACGAGTAGAAGAAAAATTGTAAAAGGATCAATTTATCTTTATCTATTTAAGGATTTTTAATGTGTCTGGATGAAAATTTGTAAAATGTGAAAAATTAAAGTTCTGTTAACAAAAAAAAAATATAAAATACGAAAAATATCAAAAGCAGATATTTTTTATTTTTCTATGGCAAAAGATTTTTTACGAGTTTTAAATATTCAATGGGATTAAAAACAAAAAAATTTTTATCAAGAAGCTTAAGATTTTTTTATTTAAATTATTTTTTTTTATTTTCTAAATTAGGTAATTTGTTTTTTTTTATAATTTAATTATTTATTTATTTTTATTTTATTTTTTTATTTATTTATTTTTTATTATTTTTTTTTTTGATCAAAGAAATATTCAAATATTTATTTTTGATTTTCTTTAAAAAAAATTTCTTAAATTAATTATTTTTAAAAATTAAAAAAATAAATATTTTAATTTAAAAAAAAAATAAAATTAAGTTAAAAAATCAAAAAAATAACTTGAATTATTTTTTTTTAAAGATAATAAATTTTTAAAATAATACTGAAAAAAATTATTTATATTAAATTTAAAAAAATAATAAAAAAGTTTATTATTAAAAAAAATTATTATTATTTTTTTTAAAAAATCATTAAAATTTATTTAAATTAAAATTTATTTTATTTAAATTTATTAAAAAAAAATAAATTTTATATATTTGACTTGATAATAAGCTATTTTTTCCATATTTTATAATTTTTTATTACAATTTTTTTTCTTAAAATAAATTTTTTATATTTTTCTTACGTCAATTATTTAAATATAAATCTTGAAAGTTTTGACACACAAAATTAACTTCCAAAACACTCTAGCCATTTTTTCGTGCAACTCCTTCACTCTTAACAACTTCTAAGAATAACCTTTTTGTCTAAAATACTTTTTTTTTGCTCACTCACTCATGATATTTACCTTCTTGTTGACTTTAGAATTTCTTCGTATTTTCTAACATTTATCTACAATAAATAACAAAAAAAAAATATTCCTAGAATTTTTTTTTTACTTGAACATTTTTTTTTATTTTTCATTGTTATTGTCGACGTGAAACAGTACACGAATATAAAAAAAGCCGTAAAAGAGAAAAGTTATTGAATAACTCAATTAATTTAAGTGTTTGTGTTTGTCGTACAATTGAGAAAATAGGCGTCTAATGTCATAATAATGGAAAAATTATGAGTGAAAAATATAATTGGTGTTAACGTTTAATACTAAAAAAAAAATTTCTACGAGTAAAAAAAAGTTTGTTTCTGACGTTTTTCGCTCTCCTTCTCGTCGTGATAACGCGAGAAAAAATGATGATGAAGAAAAAGTGGGTGTCTATAAAAATAACAATAAAACGAGTAAATGATAAGAAAAAACAAACAAATAAACAATGAAAATTAGTAAGAATTGCCAAGTTAACGAGAAGAATCGTGTGATGAACGAACAAGAAAAAAAAGTTCGTGAACACAATTAACACTATTGTTGCTGATGAAAACGAGAAAAAAATAGAAATACAAGTCAATAAGTTCTCATCTGCTCTCACACGCCCTGTTCCAATATTTACTTTTACGATAAACGCTCGTAAATATTTCATTTCTATCTTTAGCTTGGGCCACGTCGAACACCGAACAAAAGAAAAAAGTGCGAATTAGTGACGAAATTTGTGTTTAGTTCACTTACTTTACGAAATGCAAAACAAAAAAAGATTTATTTTCTGCACCAAGTAAACATGACACAACGACGATAATGAAATTTGTGTGCGGAAAGAGAAACATTGACATTGAATTAGGAAAATGTTGGAAGAAGTTGTTGTTGTTGTCGTTATATCATAATAAAAAATAAAATATAAAAGTGGCTTGTTGTTATGCGAGAAAAATCCTCTTTGAATTTGCTTTGAATACATTTTTAGACGTTCTTGATGTTTTTCTTCTTGAGCGGCAAAACAATTGTTTGTATGCAAAGTTGATACTATAAAACGTAATGGAAAGGAAAATTGTTGGCATTCTCGAAAAAGAAAACGTTAATAGAAAAATGTTTTTCATTTTTTCTTGGAAAATTGGAAATTGCGTTAAAAAAATAAAGAAAATCTCCTGTAGAAGCAAAAAAAAATAATATTAAAAAATTCATACAAAAAAAAATTATGGTTTTTCCTAATTTTTTAATTTTTATTAAAATCCTAAATAAATATTTATTGGCGCCAATTTTAAATATTTATTTTTTTTTAATTTTAAATATATTTTTTTTATTTATTAAATTATTTAAATTTTAACATTATAAATAATTTAATTATAAATCATTTAAAAATTTTAATAATTAATTTATTTTTAATTTAATTTAAATTTAATTATTTTAAATAAAATATAATATATTTTTTTTTATTTATTTAATTAATAATTAATTAAATTTCAACATCAATAATTTGAACATTGAATAAAAAATTATTTTTTTTTTAATTAATTATTTTTAATAAAATTAAATAATTTTATTAATAAAAAATCATAAATCATTTAATAATTTTTAAAATTTTAATAATTAATTTATTTTTAATTATTTTAAATAAAATAAAATAATTTTTTTAATTCATTTAATTAATAATTAATTAAATTTCAACAGCGATAGCTTGAAATTGAACAAAAAATACGGATTTTTTTAAAAGTGTCTTTTTAATAAAATTTAACATTTTATTAAATTTTAAATTTATTTAAATTAATTTTAATTTTTTAATAAATAATGAAATTTTAACATTCTCCAAACTTTAATAAATTCTTAAATAAATTATTAAAAAAAATAATATAAAATAAAAATTTATTGATAAAAATTAAAATAAATTTTTTCTTGTAAAAAATTGACAAAAAATAATTAATTAAAAGAAAAAAAAATAATTTATCAATATTTTTGTCAAAATTAAATGAAAAATAATTTATTATAAAAATGAACATCTGGTTAAACAATTTATACGAAATTGTTGTTATTTCAAGAAATTTATTCTCTTTTAAGTCCTTGCCAAAAATTTCACAAAATTTAACGATAAACGCTTTAATGACTGTTTTCACAAATAAATGGAAGCCCTTTGCCATGAAAATTGAGTTCAAGACTGCCTGAACAATAAATTCTAATAATAAATACTAATAATAAGGAAGCATTATAATCGAATTTGTGGCACGAGCCAACAAAATATTTATATTAAATTCTCTTGCAGGTAAGAAAAAAAGCATTAAGGAATGATAAATTTTTTCCCTTCTTCATTTTTTCATTTCTTTCAATAAATAAATAGGTAACGGAAAGAAGTGTTAATTGACCTTGAACTCATTTCCTTATCGTTTCTATCCATCTATTTATCCACTAAAAACGGGTATTTGGAAGACAATTTATACTTAAGACTCGACGACGACGACGACGAAGAAAGCGGTAAGTACAGGACTCTTTTTTATTATTCATATTTACCCTACATAATTTATCATTTTTACCGTGGTAGCTTACCACGCGACGTGCAGACAAAAAGATAAATTACTCAGCGAACGACTGGTCTTTTGTAAATCATCGTCATGAATAGAAAAACGAAGAAGGAGGAAAAACTAACAATGAAAAGATATTATTATCCAACAACAACTTTCTTACGTGGATTAGATCATTCCAGCAACACACGAGTAAAATGACATCTGCTTCTCTCTCGATTATTATCTAACATATTTTTTTCTTCATCCATTCATCACGACGATTAAAAAACATCCCGTGCAACTCCCACTCAAATGATTTATTATCTGACAATTTCAGCTATTTTCTAAAACATTTTTTCCATGACCGGCACCTTTTCGCTCAATTAACGGAAAATGTTTCGCCAACTCAGCATTCATTATTCCTCTTAGTCCAAACCAAGCAAGCAGTAGTAGTTCATTCACTCGAAAAGTCGAGAAATATGCAAAACGACACGATTCAAAATATAAACTCTTGCCAACTAATATTAATTATATTCAAAGGAATGTCGAGAGATACGGTGTTTAGAATCAAATTTCGTATTTTTGTCTCGGTATTTCTCGAATTACGTTCAGCAAAAAAAAAACAAAACACTAATAGGTGTCATTTTGTTACATCTGTTGAAAAAAATGGCAAATAATGAACTCACCTCTGACATTTTTTTTGTTTATTCCTGAAAAATTTCCTTTTTTTATAGGAAAATGTTAGGCGATGATGTTTTTTGCTGCTAATTAGTTGTAAACAATAAACACTTTTTTTTTTATTCACAATAATTTGTGTGAATTGATCTACTCGATTAGTTGCCTTTTTTGAACGTTATAATTTTTTTATTATTTTTTTTTTTATGAAATTAAATTTATTTAGACATTTGCTTTATTTTTTACATGTTGTTTACACTCAAGCAGTCACTTGCACTTTTTTTAACATTAATTTTCTGTTTTTTTTCACATTTTATCTTGTATTACAACAACAACATTTTTTTTACCTGTAACGAAAATTTAAGAACATGAATATTAATTTTTTCTATTCGTGAGAATTGTTCTTTGGATTTTTTTTTCTTAATTGGATTTGTAACTTGTTAAGCTTCTCTTAAACAGCCGAGACACAGTAGTGACGACGTAATATAGTCTTGTAAGGAGAAAAACGCATGTTCAACATGACATAATTTTATGCATTAGAGACTTGATTTTTTTTTTCTAACCAAATTAGGTAAAAAAAATATGATTGCCGCAAAACGTGAGTTAATGTCGGTGATTCGAAGCAAATTATAACGAGTTTTTTTTTTGTTATCTGTGAGTAATAATGTCAGTACCAGCGCTCGGATTGCGTTGAAGTAGATGAATGTTTTACAAGTTGATGAATCAATTGAATTGTTTTTGTGCCGGGTTTTTCGTTGGGATTTTTTTCGCAATGAGCTTACAGGGAGTTTAATTGATTTATGCAATGTTTTTCTTTGTTTTTATTCTATTAAAGAATCCCAAGTAAAAATTTGGTTTGCATAGTTTTATATTTTAGATTATTTAGTGTTTAGATAACTTAGAAATTGACTTAAATTTTAATTTGTAAAAAAAAATTTTTTTAATTTTTTAATATTAAATTAAAACTTTTGACTCGATATTAATTATTTTTTTGATACTTGAATAAGTGTTTTTAATTCAAAAACATAAAAATTTAAATAAATTTCTAAAAATTAATAAGGAAAACAAATATTTTTCGCAAAAAAGGTAGAATAGTGAAATATTAATTTAATTTTTTTCTTTTTTTTCATTTTTTAATAAAAAAAAAATTAGTTTAAATATTTTTTCACTTTTACTCAGGTATATATTAAAAATATTTTTAATTTTTATTTTTTAGAAATTTTATTTTTTAATTTTATTTTAATTTTAATACTTTTAATTTTTTTTTTACTTTTTTTAATTTTTAATAAAATACCTTTGAATAAATATGAAATAGGTACCTATTTTTAATTAATTATTTAAAATTTTATTCTAATAATTTTTTTAATACTTTAAATAATTTTTTTTCATTAACGATTTTGTGTAAAATTATTGATCATTACTTAAATTATTTTTTTTAAATTTATTAAATAATTTAATTCATTTAATTATTATTTATTTTTTTTTATTCAATCTTTGGCTTTTCGACCAAAGTTTGTGAAAAAATTTGATTTTTTTTAATTTTATAGATTATTATTATTTTTTATTTATTTATTTTATTTTATTTTTTTATTTTTTTTTTTTTTTTGAATTTAAAAAATTAAAATTAATTTCATCAATGAGTTAAAGTCAAATAATTTCTTAAAAATTAAAAAAAAAATTTATTGAAAATTTTCATACTTTTAATTTTCAAAACTAAAAAAATAAAAAAAAAATAAATCGAATATTTAAAAAAAAAATGTGAAAAATCAAATAAACCCACTGTATCAAATAATTACATTCAACTATTATATGACAAACAAGTACACAAAGAAAAGGACATCCTTTCCGATATTTACTAATAATAAATCATAATCAAGAATCAATCAATGTAAAGAAAAAAAAATGAGAATTATGTTTGCTTACAAATGACTCGCTTTAGCCGCCAAATATTGACATTGAAAGCAACAATTCGTTAATTTTTCGTTCCTTTTTACTCGGTGTACTTGTGTCACTGCTCTCTGTTGTTTATATTGATCAACAATAAATAATAATTGCGAATATTGTACCATTATTATTTATTATTTTAGTGCAAAGTCATCCAACTTATTTTTAGCTTGCTAGAAGGCGTTGTTGTTGGTTTGTTGGTCTAGCACGGAAATTATAATTTAACAATAAAATGTTGTCAGTTGCTATTAGTGTCTATCAAATAATGTGCTAAGCAACCAAAATCTACAAATATTGTGTTTGGCAAAGAAAATTTTCTAGATTTTTAATTATTATAAATTTATTTTCGTTTTTTTTTTCAATTTATTTTTATTTAAAAAAAAAATATTTTTTATAAAAAAGACAAAATTTAATATAAATCAGCTTTAATTATAATTTAAAATTGGGTCACAAAAAATACAATTAAAGGCTTTGTTGAACAACAACAAAAAAAACTTGTAAAAAAATCTCAAAGCAACAATTTCGTATAAATATTTAATTTCTTAATCATCATTATACCGAAAGTTTGCTAAAAAAATTTTTGAAAAAATAACCAGGCGCTTCCCACTTACTACAAAAAGTTCATGTTCGTGCAAAAAATAAATTAACACTTTTTGAATGTTATTATTTTATTATATTTTATTGAGCGAACATTAATAACAATAATAATCGACTGTCGAAAAATTTTATCTTGCCAGACACTCGCTAAGTAAGTAGTTTACAAATATATCGCGTCGTATAGTGACAATTACGAAGGTAAACTGCGATACATTTATAAATCTATCAACGTGTGATAAAAAAAAAAGAAAAAAAAATTAAAAGGAATTTTTTTTTTAAAAAAAATCTCAACTTTTATTACTATTATTATTATTTAACTTGCAAGGTAGTAATTTTTGTCATTTTCTACTTTTCTTTCGGTTTATTATTATTATTCTCACATGTCACAAAAATATGAAAGAGAAACATACTTGACTCTGTGTAATTTATTATTTATCTGCTTCCACTGTCATTGTCATTTTATTATTATGAACATACACAAGAAGAATTTAATTATTATTATTATTTATTATTTTCACTGTAAAAATTATTATCTTGTCAGTTATGGGGTTGCTCTTGTGTTCCTTTTATTTATTTATTTTTTTTTTCACTTTAAATCTTAATCATCATCATCATTGACCAGACTAAAATTATTTATTATTGTTACAATTACATTGCAGAATTTACTGGAAAAAAATAATAATCTTGATTTAATATTTTTTTTAATGTAATATTTTAAATAAATATACAGATTGTGTCGTGGAAGAGACATTTAATATTTATTGTTGCATTTCGTATCATTGTATAAATAAAACACGAGAGTGAGGATGTAAATGATATAGTATGTTAATTGTTTGTTACCAAGTCACTGTCACTCACGATTTTGTATTTTTTTTAAATTAAAATTTTAATTTTTTTTTCAATTTAATTTTTTTTTTAATTTTTAAATAAATAATTAATTAATTATTTTTTTATTTAAATAAATATTTTTTTTTATATTTTTTTAATTATTAAAAAATTCGCGATTATTTTTTTTTTTTAATTTTTATTTTTTTGTCGACCAACACTTTGAATGGTTCAACAGTAACTGAAGTGACTTATACCGAAATTTGTCTGTTTATGCCTCTTGTTTATTATCTCATCTGTTTTTTTTTTCTTTGTAGAACATACGGAATAATATAAACAGAGAGAAAATTTCACGCAGAGCTACATACGGACAAACTTTTCGCTCGCTCATCAGTTGTCTGTGTAAGAAAATGTACGAACATGTGTAATCATGATAGATAGCGATATAGGTACCCACGTGCGCTAGAGACAAAGATCAGAGCGCGCGCATATTCGTTTATTTATTTTTTTAAATAAATAAAAAAAAAATAAGTAACTTGTCTTATCATTTTTTTTTTTTTGTTAACTTATTGTCTTAAGATTTTTTTTTTTTCAATTTTACTTGTAAAAATAATTTAAGAGCCTCTGCGCGAGAGAATTCACCTGAGAGTTACTTAATACAAAAAAAAATTCCATGAGTTTCGGATTTCGGGTCATTTGATGTCACAAAAAAAAAAAAAAATTAATCAGTGTTTATTTGACGGTCCAAGTAAAACCTTTTCGAGCAAAACAATTGCTGTAATGAAAATGCATGATTTTTTTTTTCGAAAAAAAAAAAATAAAACACTTGTAACGCTAAGTGAGTGAGTGTGTTTCGCAATACACAATAACATCACATCACCGTATTAAAGTGACTTGTAATCCCCGTATATAGTTGAAACGACGCAGGTACACGCTTACACTGCAAAAATAATATAAATTTATTTATTTTTTTTATATTTTTTTTAAGACAAGACACCAAAAATGCTCTTTTAACACACATTCGTGTCGTATATTTCGGGAGACATCATCGTTGTTGTTGTCGCAGAGTACTCCCTTTTTAATAATATTTATTTTATTTTATACACAGACACATTCGTTGTACGTTATAGGTAATCGTGTGGTTGTATTTTATAATTTTTTTTTTCAGTATATTATGTCTACAACTTCACCACTGTGTCGTCGGCTGAGCTCGGTACGAGAAGAGTTGAGTAGAAATGTTGCTCACATAATATTATTATGCTGTTAAATGCCATAGAAACAATATTTTTTGCTTCATTCTTATGTTGTCCTAATCTCCTTTTCACTTTCTTTTCGATTCTTTTTGCTCGTTACAAGGTCTGACTTTCCTAATTAGTCGTGTTTTGTTATTATCACATCACATCACGAAAAGGAGTTCTTATCACTTTACGTTTTTTTTCTTACTTAATCTTCGTTTCGCTCAATTTTAAATTTAATTTTTTTTTTTTTTTAAGAAGAAGTGAGAATAAATATTTTTTTTGCATGCACTACATTTTTTTTAATTTATTTATTTTTTCTTATTAAATCGTAAATAATGCACAAAAGTAAGCAGCAGAGAGTGAAGGCTTCGAAAGAAAAAAAATCTGTGTTTTTGCCACGAACAATTTCTACACGACTGCATTCGATGATAAACAAATCGAGTCTGCTTGTAGTAAAAATACAACAAAAAAATACTACTCCACACGACTAACTCTCCGCCGCCGCACAAACACACTGAGCTTTTTCCTGCTATACGAGCGTTGATTTTGTGCCGAGCCACACGACGACGACGACGAACAACGTACCGCACAACGAAAGAACAAGTTGTCTGTATATTTAAATGGTTTTTTAATTTCTGGTCTGTAGACACGACGTCCTAAAGCGGAGCAGAAACGCCTCGATCCAAGTCGAATGTGTGCCTTTTCATTCAAGTCTTGGCGTTACGACACTGCTCCGTTCATTCATGCTCCTCTGTGTGGCACTTGTAGACATTGTTGTGCCTACTGTTGCCCATTGTGTGTTTCACACAGAGTGAGAGATAGAGCAGTTCCGTGTAGCAAGTGTTTAATGTAGACCGTAGAAGTGTAGATGAATATACAATGGTACATTACGATTATTCGAAATTAGTCGAAATGGTAAATGGGTGAGTTGGAAAGATTTGTGTAAAATAGGTTTAAGGTTTCTTGACAGATAATTCGGCAACATTTGATTCTTCATTTGGTAAATAAAGAGCAGAGCATCATAATAAATTCTTTGCTTCACATCCAAGATATCAAGAGTCTTCAACATTTCACCCACATTTGTATATCTGTCTTCCAAAGGGATGCTTCTATATGCTTTATTACACATCACTTGCATTTCTTTGAAGTCATTCTCGTTTGCCATTTTCAACATTGTTGCGCCATACAACGTTAACTTTGTGTCTTTGTCAATTGTCCTTCTCATTCTTTTCAGAAATAGACTTTTTGTGATCCTCATTTTTGCGAAATATGTGTTCTCTTTGAAATTTAGCTCTTAGTTGATCATTCCTCCAAGGTTTTTTAATATTGAAGAGGGCTCTAATTTATCATTTTTAATCATTTTGTAACTCAAAACTGCCAAAAAATTGAAACTGAAAAAAATTTTTTTCTTTGACAAAGTTTTGTTTTGAAAACTAAATCAAGAGAAAAAACTAAATCAAAAACTGTGTCAAAAACTGTGTCAAAGCCATTTTTGTCAAATCTTGTTCCAAATGGATAAAAATTTGTCAAAGGGCTCTAATTTATCATTTTTAATCATTTTATAACTCAAAACTGCCAAAAAAATTGAAACTGAAAAAATTTTTTTTCTTTGACATAGTTTTGTTTTGAAAACTAAATCAAGAAAAAAACTGTGTCAAAAACTGTGTCAAAGCCATTTTTGTCAAATCTTGCTCCAAATGGATAAAAATTTGTCAGAGGGCTCTAATTTATCATTTTTAATCATTTAGTAACTCAAAACTGCCAAAAAAATTGAAACTGAAAAAAAAATTTTTTCTTTGACATAGTTTTGTTTTGAAAACTAAATCAAGAGCAAAAAAACTGTGTCAAAAACTGTGTCAAAGCCATTTTTGTCAAATCTTGTTCCAAATGGATAAAAATTTGTCAGAGGGCCTCTAATTTATCATTTTTAATCATTTTGCAACTCAAAACTGCAAAAAAATTGAAACTGAAAAAATTTTTTTTCTTTGACATAGTTTTGTTTTGAAAACTAAATCAAGAGAAAAAACCAAATCAAAAACTGTGTCAAAGCCATTTTTGTCAAATCTTGCTCCAAATGGATAAAAATTTGTCAGAGGGCTCTAATTTATCATTTTTAATCATTTTATTACTCAAAACTGCCAAAAAATTGAAACTGAAAAAAATTTTTTTTCTTTGACATAGTTTTGTTTTGAAAACTAAATCAAGAGAAAAAACCAAATCAAAAACTGTGTCAAAAACTATGTCAAAGCCATTTTTGTCAAATCTTGCTCCAAATGGATAAAAATTTGTCAGAGGGCCATTATTTGCTTTGAACTGTCTGGAGTTTTTCTTAATTAATTCGAAACTTTTATGCACTGTCAAATTTTGGAAAAATGTGTTAAATTTTATACAAAAATTTCAAATTGGCGAAAATTGTCAGACTAATTAATTCAAGATAACAATTTTTCGTATTCAAATCGACTAATTGGAGATCCCATAGAAAAACAATCCCCTGTTTCAATATGATATGCGACAACAACTCGATTGGCAACTCGATTCTTATTGTAATGGCGACACTTTTATCGAAATCGAATTGGAATCAACCGACCTAATAAACATGATTACTTTAATTATTCTATAAAAAAACTTCATAAGAGAAACTTAACTTGAATTTACTTAAAGTTTCTAAAAAACTATTAAAAAAGATAATTCACAAAAAAATCCCCAGAAAAATCAAATGAAATTCAGTCATCTAAATTCCCAACATGAAAAAATAATTTGTGACAGACCCAATTCCAATTGTGCTTTGGGCCTCTATTAATTCGTAAAATGTGCACTTGGGTCGATTTGAACAAGTGTTAAACGTCACTTTGATTCGAGCAAGAGACAGTCAAGTTACACGGTTGGATCCTAGAAAACCCTTAAAATAAGTAAATATAAGTAAATAAATTAAAAAACTATGTAAATTGTGAAGCAAGAATCATAGATGCACCTAAATTTAGTGGAATTCTTTATGTTTTCTCATTTAAATCACAAGTTTTTCATCAATTTTGTGTTCCGTGTCCGACAAGAGAGAGAAAAAAATTCAAGCTACAAAGCCAGAGAGTTCACGAGACGAAAGTGATTGATAAATTGAAAAAAGGGGGCGCTATCTCGAACCCGCATGCATTAGCAGTGACGATTTCCATTGCATCACTTCAATTCGTCTCAAAAAAACCAAAGTTGAATGGTCTCTAAAAAATCATAATAATAAAAAAAAAGTCGAGAATAAAAGAGGAGAAATGATAAGTGTGCGATCGTTTTAAAAATAAAAAAATAACGTGAGCAGCAAAAATAAATTAACATGATTTTAACTGAATAACCGTGAAAAATATTAATGATGAAAAACATGGGAGCATGTTATTTTTACGTTTTATTTTAAATTTTAATGATAAAAAAATAAATAATTAAAAATAGAAATAAAATTTCTAAAAAAAAATAAATTGTAGTGTTTTAAAAAAAATATTTTGTGTAAAAATAATAAAAAGTATTATTAAAATAAAATAAAAATAAATAAAAAATTCAACAACAATAAATCAAGTGAATTCGCGAAATAAAGTGAAACTTTGGCACGACAAATTTTTTGGATATCACAAGACAAATAGGTAGGTTCCCCGCACGAAAAGTGAATAAAAATTGAGTTAAAAGCCACAATTTCAGTGACTCACATCCAGCAAAAAATTCATAAATTGAAATAAAATGATAAGAACATTAATTGATTGTGGAAAAAAGGCATAAATTAAACAAAAACAATACCCTTGTTCAGGCAAGCAGCGCTCTTTGTATGTATTAGTCACATATTAGCACGCACACAAACACACATGATATGGAAAAACATGTAACATGGCGGCTGCCTCTACAAAAATTTATCAACGCCAGCGGAATGTTTTGACTCTGTTTGTCATGAAATGTCACGAAATTCACGGGATTTTATATGAAAAAGTGATCTTTAGATTTTTTTCCGCAAAATTTTAACAATTTAAGTGAGAATTTATTTAAATTTATGAGAAAAATCGTACAAAAACGAGACAAAGTCCACCCAAAAACAAAGTTTGATAAAATTTATGTTCAGTGATATTGTGATAATTTTACGAAAAAAGCGACAAAAAATATTTTTAAATCACACAAATGACATTTTCATTCGACAAAATCGCCGTGTAATGCCAAATAATGACGAAAAACGCAGGAATTCCCGATAAAAAGCGCACACAACGAGTGAAGAACAGAGAAAAAAAATGCGCGACATATTGTGAATGGGCCATTAAGTGAATAGGTCAATACACTTTTGAGTTTTGGATGTTTTTTCATGTTGTTGCCCGTTGTTCGTCGTCGTCGTTGTCGTCAACGTTCTCAACGTGCACGAGAACTGGCTGGCTATGTTTATTTGCTACAATAATAATAAAAAAAAAATGTGAATGAAAAAAAGAATATGCCGAACAAGAAGAAGAATATCATGTTTGTTGGTCGAACTGAAATACAAAAATGACGAATACACGAAAAAAAAAATAAAAATACATACGAAAGATTTTTAATTCTCTGGTATTGATTAAAATTTTAATACTTACGTACATGTGAGATGATGATGTGAATTGACGAGCAGCGAGAGCGTTGTGTGCGAAGAGAAGCAGCAAAGACGATAATAAGGTGAATGGAACATTGAAGGTTGGTTCGATGATCGATTTGATTCGATTTCGTATATGCCGCCATGCAAAAAAGACGCAGAAAAGATGATGTTTTTTGATGTGAAACAAAGAGAAAATAACGGAAGCGTTAGGAATTCATAAATAAATGTTTATGGATTTACCTAGAATTTGTTGAAACAATAAAGACATGGAATAATTTTGACCATTCTGAGTAACCATAAAATAATTATTGTCAATTTTTTTCGAGGGAATTTCATTATGAAGACTTGAAAATGCATTTTATGAACAATAATTAAAATAAAAATTATTTAAAATGAGATTTCAGTTGAAATAAATGACATTTGTCATATTTGATATCTGAATAAATTTTAAAAAAATAATTTTTTCTAAGAAAAAATTTCAATTACGCTGAAATACGAAAATTTATTACAAAATTTATTTAATTTTTAATTTAATTAATTAATTAATTATTTATTTAATTATTTTAATTAGGTATTTAAATTTATTTATTTCAAAATATAATTTTTATCTCAAAATTTGGGTAAATAGCCTTGAAATATTTTGACAGCTTTCATTTTTTAATATTTTTAAGAATTATTTTTTGTATTCATCTTTTTCAAAAAATTGAAATTTTGACCAATTTTTACGAAATTTAACACTAAATTAATTAATTAAAATAATTAAAGTTTTTTGCCTTAGAATTTTGACTTTTAATTAAAACTTTGATAATTTTTATTTATTAAAAAAAATAAAAATAAATAATAAATTAAAACTTAAATTAAGTAAAATTTATTAATTATTTAATTTAATATTTTATAAAAAAAATACTTTTATTAAATATTTTTTTTATTTTTTATTATAAAAAATTAAATAAAAAAATAATATAAAACTATCTAAATAAAAAATATTTAAATTAAATCAAATTAATTAATTATAAAATTATTTATGAAAAAAAATATTTTTTTTTTATTTTTAAAATAAAATTTAATTAATTTCATCTGCAAATAAAAATTGAATTTTTTTACAAATTTATGTAAATTTTAAGAAATTTTGATCCCAATTTAATATTTTTTGCTTATAAAATCAAGTTTTAAAACCCTCAAGCTCCTAACATGCTCGCCATTTATCATCTTCTTCCCTCACGAACTTCCGTTATTAATTAATTTCAATTGCAACTCTCATTACGGAACCGTTTCAGGCACAAGTACTCGAGTTAGAACAAGCAGCAAAAATGCACAAGGATGTTTAAAATTGAATTTATATGTGAAACTCGCACGCCATCCTTCTAAGAAATCTCAACTCTTGCAGCAACGACGACTTATTAAAAAACGACGAAACACGCGAGGCAACAACAAAAAAAAACTGAAAAAAGAGGATGTAAGCAAAGCATATCTTCGACAACACCTACATCCTGCTCTACTTGTCGTTTCGTGTCACTGTCTGAGAATTTTTACCCGAGAAATCGGACAAAGCTGAGAATAAATTCACAATATGGTTCGCCAAGTGACGTCGATGCACGCACATGGCATCAAGGTGTTTGTGTCGTCATCAGGCGAGCTGTGTAGACACAAATCGTGTTTCGATGATGGTTGCTCGTTTCATGATGATACCGAAATTGGCGTCAATGTCCGCTTTATACGCAATCCTTTTTATTATTTTGCAACAGAAAATATTTTTTTTTTATTTTTTGGCAAATCATGCGTCTTTTGAGAACCGGCTTTTGCTTCATTTTATGACGAACCACGTGGTTGCTTTTGCACGAAAGACGATGGAGAGAAGTCCGAAATTACTGTTATAATCAATTAGTTGCTTTTTTTCGTCGTCTCTCTTTCGTACTTTTCTTCGTCGTGCCTCGTGTTTGTTTATCATGAAGCCGGCTGGAATGTCTGACGTTGCAAAAAAACAATTTTATTCGTCAAAAGAGAGGAGATTCTCGATAAAAAGTTATTTTTTGCTACTTTATCGGTCATACACTCACACATGAGTAATGCAATTTTTCGCTTTAATAACCTCATTAAAAATACTTTTTGCATCGAATTGTCATTACTGTATGTCAGTGTGTCACATTTTTGTTGCAACAATTTTTTTTTTATTGACAAACTTTTTTTTTACAAAACAAAAAAAAATTGCTTGACACCCTAAAATACTTTTTTTTTCATAAACATGACTTTACCCCATTTTTCTTGGTATTTTTTATGGCTTCCTTTTTTTCGTCTTGCGAATTTAAGAAATTTTATGTCTACATCAAGGAATCCATAAAAAGAAAAGAACTAGAAGTTGGTGACCATAAACCTGCCTTTGTTACATTATTACGCGATCATAATAAAAAAAAAAGAAGAAAATTTTACTTCATCACACGAAAATGCTCTCAAAGCAACATTTTTTTTCTTCTTTTTGTTCGAAAAAAAAATTGCATTCACGAATTTCCCGGAAAAGAAATAAAGGTTAAAGTTCAATTTAAAATCGACACGCATGCACTTTGTGATTTCCCGGAAAACGTATGAGATTCGAGGAAAATGTTGTTAATGTTCGCTTCGAACACCTGCGAGAATTTTATAACTAAATTTTTCAGATACACGAGAAATGTGAAGCTAAAAGAGTTCCCGCGAAAAACTAATGCAAATAAATCAAAAAATGAGCACAATAATTTACAATTTAGTTAAAAGCTCATTTTTGTTACATTTCTTTTTACTTTTTGATATAGCGTGCAGTTCGCTCTCTTTATTTTATTTTTTTTTTCTGCTTTACGGTAAACATGCTATTATTTGTTTATTTACCGAATTTATTTACTGTTATGAAAAGTTACGTTTTTGTTTTGAATAAAAAAATTATGATATCGTGAATTTGTGTAAAAAACTGCATGATGCATTTTTTGCATTAGAGTTCGAATTTTCGAAGATTTTTGATGAAATTAAATTTCGAAAAATAATTCTAAAAATGATAAATTATTATATATTTTTATTTTTTATAAAAGGAAAATAATTTTTAAAAAATTTAATATTTTCAAATATAAAAGTTCCAAATTTTTTATACAAGTTCGAATTTTTTTTTCAAATTTTCGAATGTACAAAATTTATTTAGAAATAATTTATTTGCATAAAGCTCAAATTTTCAAAAAAATATCGAAAAACTAAATTTGCTTAAAATTAAAAAAAAAATTATATACATAAAAATTTTGTTTATTTTTTGATTTTAGGAGAACATTTAAAAAAATTCGAAAACTCTTAAAATTTTTAATTTACAGTTTTAGATCGAAAATTTTAAAAATCTAAATTTTGATTAATTTTTTTAAAAAATTCTAATTAATTAAAAATATTTATTTTTCGAAAATTTTTAATTTTCGAAATTAAGTTCGAAAAAAATTTTTTTTTGTTATTTTCGAAAATGCTTAGATAAATTAAAGGTATTTTTTTTTGAAATTCAACTAACATTTAAAAAAAAACTATTAAAAAAAATAAAAATATTTTAAATATTAAAAAAAAAATTAAAAAAAATCACAATATTCGAAATTAACTTCGAAAAAATTTTTTTAATTAATAATTTTTCAATAAATTTAATTTTTTTATCAAACAAAAATAAAATTGTTGCTTTGTTGTCTTGCGTCGAGGAGACACCTGGTCGTGCAAACATTTAATCAGCTGTCTGAACACCAATTTTTTTTTATTGCCGTAACATTTATTGACAAATTCAGAGCGATCTCTGTCACATCGAGCGACCTTAGTAACAACAATTGTTTGTTTTAAGAATGTGACGTCTTTTGTTCATCTTTTTTTCTCTCTTCACACAACGACTTGTTTGATATAGTTTGTAATGTACGTAATAATAACGAGGCGAATCAGTTAGCAACTAAATAACGAATTGTGGCAGCAAAAGAGTTTATTGTATTTATTTGGAGATATTAACAGATTTATTTTTATCTTTTTTTGACAGGAATCTGCGGAGGAGAGACATCAAATTACGCTAAAAATTGCATGTAAAGAGAAAAAAGTGAGAAATTGCAAAGAAAAAGTGAATTAAAAAAAATAATAAATTTTTGAAAAATTAATTAAAAGAAAAAAATTAAAAATAAAAGAGGAAAAAAGTGAAAAAAGAAGAAAATTTTGAGCCAGTACAACATTCGTGCATTAATTTTTGTTAGTTGAATGCCGTTCGTTAGTGCAGCTCGATGTTAGCCCCCCCTCAATTGGCTGCTACACTGAATAAACGAAGTGGGGGGCCTAATTCTTCATCATCCTCAGCAACATCGTCTTCATCATCATCGTCGCAGCATCTCCATTCGCATCATCTCCATCATCAACATTCATCTCATCTCGCGCCAACGACTTCGCAGGAGCATTTTCACTACTTGCAAGGACCGCAGCAGCAGCAGCACGTTCATCATCAACACGCGCCTCCGCCACGCATTCCGCACCAAAGTCGCTCCATCGAACAGCAACTCTACGACTTGAGCATTTATCCGGAAACCGGTAAAAACTACCATCATCCGCATCACCGCTATTCGCTGAGTAACTTGAACAATTGCAGTGTCAGTGTAGACATAGACACACTACTGAATTATAACCTTGTGAGTGGCATAAAAACATTAAAAGTGGATAATCCAAAGGAAACGCAAAATCCACCGACCGCAAGTGGTACGACGACAGCGCAACAAGCAGCCTCGACAACTGTCGGCAGTTCGGGCGGCACGCAGCAAGCAACTGTCGTTGCACAATCCGGACAAAATCCCGCAGCGACATACCAGCAACAAAGCTTCTATTGGTTGAACAAAGATCCCGCAAGTAGAATGCTCATGGATAAGGCCAAACAGAAACGTGAGTAAACTCGAAAATTTTCATCTTGATTTCCCAAAAAATATTCGACGAATGCAATAAATAAATTCCACGAGACGCCCCCACACACAGAAAAAAAACTCACATAAATTATGACAATTTTCTTCTTCTTTCAAGTAATGATAATAAAAAATGATGTAACTGCATTCTCTCGCTCGCATGCTCACTCATGTGCTTTATTATTATTATTTTATTAAAAATGACGAAGAAAAAAATTGGCACATCTAATAGGCGCCGCGCCATTTTATTGAGCACTTTTTGTCATCGCCATGCATTTATTATTTTTTTTCCTTTAATCAGATTTTAGACTGACTCAAGACGGAAAATCCCGGTTGTTTATTTTTTTTTTTAATTATTATTATTCACTTTAATTTATTTTAAATTTATTGCATCTTATCAAAAAAAAAAAATACTTTGATAAAAAAAAATCGTGACAATTTTTTTTGAATTGATATCAAAAGGCGCTATATTATCAAATATTCATTCAGAAAAAATGTCACTTGTTCAATTTGAAGTAACAAAGGTGTGTCTGTTAATTACATTTTTTCATTTGAAAAATTTTTTAACGCGTTTCTTTTGAAAAAATCAATATTTTTATTCAAATTTTTATCATTGAACCAATTTCTTGTAAAAAAAAATTTAAATTTATTTTTTTAATGCGATTTGAATCGAAAATCAAAAAAAAATAAATAAATATTATTTTACAACTACTTGAGAAAAAAAATTATTATATTTAAAAATTAAATGCTTAAATATTTTTTTTAAATTTAGTAAATTAATTTTTTTAAATTTAAATTGTTAATTTTAAATAAATTTTGAAGAAAATCGCTTAAACATTTAAATTTATTTTTTTTAATATTTTACCATGAATATTAAATAAGTTTAAATTTTTTAGAATATTTTTTTTTTAATTTTAAAAATATTTTAAAAATAAAAAAATATTTAATTAAAATTAAAAATAATTAAAATTTAATTAAAAAATATTTAAAATATTTCTTTGATCAAAAAATATTTCTTGATTTAATCAATTTTTTTGAGAATTTAAACAAATATAAATTCTTACATTAGAATTTTAAAAAAATATATTGAAAAAAAAAATTCTCACAAAAAAATTAAAATAACTCATTTTCCATTAAATATCATAAAAAATTTGCTCTGTGAAGCGTGAGCAAAGTAAAAATATTTAAAAGTGATTTATGTCATTTGGCTCGTCAAATATTTCAAAAAAGTTTTTCAAACTATCAATCTTGTACACTTTTGTTGTTGTTTAACATTTATTCATATTTTTTTTTTCTTCAAATAATCATTTTTTTTAAGTTTCGCAAAAATTTGAACACAACAACGGCGGATGAAGTAACAGTTCTATTTTTATAAAAATTATTTTTGTAACTGAAAATCTTTAATTTTAACATTTTTTTCAACTGTACTAATTATTATTAAGTATTTGTTGTTGGTTGAACGCTTTTTAACCTTCATTTTTCGTCATAATAATTAACTTTTAATTTTCAAACAACAAAAAAAAAATTGAAAGTCGGTGAATGTCGGCGGCATCATCTTGCATCAAGAGGAAAAAATTATTCATATATTGAATTAAATTACATTCATTAACGATGCAACTACCATTTCCATTGTAATATTTTACCATATTAACTTCCGTATAATTATAAACATTTAACCATGACAGCCTTTTATGCATTTTATTACTGTTATTAAACTATGGGAGACTCTCTTTTGCTTTATGAGGTACTAACGAGAGCAAAACTTGTAACTTTTAATGAGAGTGCCGATGATAACTTGCATAAAATCAGCATTTTATCAACACTCCCCTTTTTCGTTCTCACAGTGCACATCGCGAAAATGGGTCGCGAATTAAAAAAAAAAATAAACACAAGAAAATTTTCTAAACACAAAGACATGAAAGAAAACACATCATTATAAACACACCATAAAAATTAATAAATAAATATTTCGCCCGCGCCATGTCTGAGCAAACAATGTAACGAGTTGAAAAAAAAAAGTTGACGTCAACCGTAGACTGTTGCTGCTTATTACAATGTTTATTGCTCTTTGAACCCCGTGCTATACAGTTCATTTGACGACTTTTTTTTTCCATGCAATCAACGAACGTACGGAATATTCCGCATATAATGTATGCCAAAATAGTCCGAAACGTATCTAATTATATGAAACGATGACAAGAACAAGAAACAAAAAAAAAATATTATAAAAAATTGCTTTGTGCGAAAAGTTTCTCAGAATTTGATTTTTTTATTATTTTTTTTGGGCATCATCATCAGCTGACTCATCTTTCTGCATATAACTGCACGTTAATTTACGATCGTGGTGATGATACCATGCTATTAATACTGTGGTTTTGCAAATTTATATCGGTCATCTCATTACTTTGGGTTTCTATAATTAATTACTTGCACATACGGAAATGTATTGGAAAATTTATTTTCAATTTTTGTCAGAGAAAAATTATTTTTTGAGCGATTTGAATTAGTTTCTCTAATATTTTGTCATTTTTCTTGCTTTGAAAAATTTAGTAAAAAATTATTTTTTATTATTTTGATATTTTTAATGAAAATTTGGCTTAAGCTTATTAAAATTTATCAATATTTAGGTAAAAAAAAATATTTAGGTCAAGTAAGCAAAATCGAAGTTTATAATTTTTTATTAATTTCAGCTCAAATTAATTCAATTCTATTTTAAAATAATTTTTTTTATTTATTTATTTTAAAATTCATAATATTTTAAAATTATATAATTATAAAAATAAATATTAAAAATAAATTTTATAATTAAATTAAATAATTTTTTTTTTATCCAAATTTGCGACAAAATATTTAAAAATAAAAAAAAAATAATTTTTAAAATAAAAATAATTATTTGTTTATGAAAATCATCAAACGAAAAATTACATGAAAATTTGTTCTATTTTTTATCGACAAAATATTTTATTTTAAATTAAAATTTAAATAAAATTTAATTTAAAAAATACTTAAATATATTAATTTTGCAAAAAATAAATATTTAAAATAAAAAATAATTTTAACAAAAAAATTTTTTTTAAAAATTAAAAATAATTATTGATTTAAATTATTTTATTAAAATTCTCATACGAAAAAAAATTTAAAAAAATTAAACAGGAAAATTTCAAAGTGAGTTCATGAGAGCTCAATCGTTAACTCGGCTAAGGAACTTGCCTTGAAAGAAAAAATCCGATTTAAAATATTTTCTTGGCACCTCGCACGAAAGCAATCAGCTGATATTATTAAAAATATTCATATGTGTGTTTTACATGCCTTCCCCTATTTCCTGATCTCGCTATTTATAAATAAATAAATAAAAAAAAAGAAATGAATTTTCCTGTAAACAAAATTTTGTCTGAGATTTTTTTTCTTTAAATTTTAAATTTGATGATGTCGATCGAGTGTGCGGAAACGTGTCCGATAAAAAATTTTTTATTCACTTCCAGACCACCTTTCAGCTAATTTGTTCACTCACCCACTTGGTTCTCTCGCGCGGATGAGAGCGCGCGCATACGACCACGATATTTATTTATCTCTTTTCTCTTGTGTCACTCCATTTTAATCTAATTAACTTTTTTGTTCGGGCAAAAATCTGTCGTTTTGTGTGTGTGTTTTCGATGTCTTTGGAAAAATTTACTTAACTTAGAACTTGATGGTCCGAGTGACAATTCTCTTCTCATTTTATTGAATTACACGATGATCACGACGCCTTTGTTTGTGTGGCGTGACAGTGTGTCGATTTCGTAGGTTGTGTTGAGTTGCGAATACGACTTTTTTGTGTGGGCAAAAATATAATCTGCCTACGACAATGTAGCGTCAATGGATGTAGGTTCATTCTGCAATGTGCGAGCGAGCGAGTGTATGATGTGACGTGACACACAAATATTACGAGACTCTTGTTGAGTGAGGGTTTTTTTCTCACTTGTATGGGAATTTAGTGTTGTTCGATGTGTTTTGGAATTAACGGTATTTATTGAATATATCCAGTTTTTATATTAAATTTAAATAATTTTTGTTAATTTTTTTTCTTGTCATTTTAAAAAAATGTTTTAAACTGTTTTTTAATTAAAAACAAAATTTTTAATAAAAATTTAAAAAAGTACCAGACGTATCCATTAAAAATATTTTTTTTTAATTTAAAATTTTTAAAATAAAATAAAATATAATTTAAAAAAAAATAAATAAAAAAAAAATTTAATTTAATTAATTAAAAAAATAAATTAATTAATTATCAAAAGCAAAATTAATTAATTAAAAAAAAATAATTTTTTATAAATAAAATTATAATTCATTCTAATTTAATTAAAATTTAAAAAAAATAATTTAAAAAATTAAATTAATTTTTTTATAAATTAAAATTATAATTCATTTTAAATTAATTAAAATTTAAAAAAATAAATTAATAAAACTAAAAATTAATTAAAATAAAACTAATTTAATTATTAATTTAATTTAATTATTTTATTTAATTTATTATTAAAATAAATAATTAATTATTTTTATTTAATTTAATTCATTTTAATTTTATTAATTAATTCCTTTTAATTATTTTTTTATTGAACAAAATCAATCAAAAATACCGAAAACCGTTAATTTCCTCTCCGCCATCCCTAATTTGAGTACTCAACTTGATCACCTTACTTTCTTACCGTATGCACTGAGCAGTTCAGTGTTGTTTCTTAGACAGCAAGACATGCAAGAGTCTCTCTGTTTTCTATGAAACTTTTTTATTTAAATTTTATCATCACGCATTCTATTGCAATTTTATTCTGCAAACCAAATAAGGGAGAAAAATAATTCCCTAAAAAACTAAAAAAAAAGTATTTTGCTAATTATATAAAGAAAGAAAAAAAAATCTTTCTGCGGCAAAATAATTACTAGATACTTTTTCGTCTTTATTCGAAAATAAAAAAAAATAAAGCAAAAAGGAAATACTTGTGTAATCATCAAAAACAAAAAAAAAGAGAAAAAAGAAAATTGGTCAAATAAAAAAAAAATAGAAAAAAATACGTAACAGTCAAATTACTGCTGCAAAAAATTCTAGAGAGTTATTATTATTATTACATGAGCTCGTATAAAAAAATGGAGCAATAAAAAATAATAATAAAAGAGGAACATAAAGTTGTGCAAAAAAAAAATATGTTAGTGAAAATTTAATTGCTGTGAAAGAGGCTAACTAACTAACGACGACGAAAGAATTAAAAGATATAAAAAAATAGAGGAAATAAAAGAATTAAATCGAGTTAAAAATAAACTCAATCATTTTATGTATTGAACGTCGTTCCTTCAACTCGTCTTCGCAACATCGTTGAAAGAAGAAAAAAATCACATACGTGAGAAATTCTTCATCAAAAGTTTAAATATAAATAAAATAAAATTCAGTGCGTTCAATTTTTTTTTTTGGCTCGGAAACAAAGAATCGACGGCGCGGCGCACAAAAAGTGTGAACGACATTTCTCAAGTCTACAAGGAAATATCTTTATAATATGTCAGCGGCTGTTTGTTTCATCCCTGCATCAACAACAACTAATTCCAATAACAATCAAAATATGGTGCGCTCGCAGAACAATTGGGAATGGCAACAGCACCATTCGCCGCCCGAAGACGACGACGATGATAATGTTGATTATCGTGACGGTGAGTTTACGTGTATTTGTGGCACGGCAACCTAAGCAACTTTCATTGTTCATAAATTGAACGAGAAAAAAAATAAAATTGGAGTTTTTGGAATGAGTCATGCTTGTGAGTGGGAGTTTTTTTTTTGTTCGTTAAAATATTGCAATGGCCTTGACGGGAACACCGCGGATTTTAGAAAATAACTAGAGCACAAAATCGGCGCCAAGATAAGGTTCTGTCAAGTGTGACTACTGGTTGCGAAATGAGCTGAAACTAAATAAAACACGACTAACTGTTGCATCACCTTCTTCTCTCTCACTCGATAAGAACTCGATTTTTTTTCCTTGAATGAATTGAGTGAGGTAATGACGACTGTTTTTTTTTATTTATTTTTTTCCATACAAAAAAACGACATATTGACAGGCTTTAATTATTGAAAAAAAAATTTTCTGTGGAAAAAAAATCTATTGATAAGCGATAAATTATTTTTTTTTTGTTGTTATCAGGCTTACTGAGAAAATATTGAAAGTACATACAAATAAATGCGTAATAAATAAACAATATGAACGGTGCAAAGTCAAAACATGTGCCGAGGAATTCAAAACATTGTTATTCTTATTATCTCTGTCAACTTCCATACTAGCGCAAACGTGATCAGAGAACAATTTTAAATTGACGACGTCTTATCGCATCATCCTCCACACATATACAAATAATAATAAAAATAATAAATAAATACAGAGCTTAGATTTTTTTAATATAAAACGGTGTCCTAAGCAACAACAAATAATAAAAACACGTGTATTTATTTTTATTTTTTTTTCCTCGGGATTTGTTTGTTTTGAAATAATATTTAAATTAACGTTCTTTCCCGAAACGCAGAAAAAATTTTCAGGAAAAAACTTTCCATTGACGTATTTTTATTTATTTTATTTTTTGTTATTTTTTTTTTTTCAAACAAAAAAAATCTACCTTGACAATGAAAATTCTCCATTCCATGAAAAAAAAAGAGAAAATTATTTTTCTGTACAAATTTTTGTATTTATGGAAAAATAAACTGTACCTACGTCAGAAAATATGGAACAACAATAATAAATGTAATAAAATTGCGCGCAATATCTTCCTAATGCACTTCGACCTGTTTGTTGTCATGGTGTAAGTTTCACGACGTACCTATCAGCTCTTCGGCATTTTTCGTACAAAAAAAAATAAATAAATGATATTAAATTTAAAGTATCTCCTCTATCCAACTTCATGAAAAATGAATTTATCAAAGAAATTTAATACAATTTTTTTTATTCATGTGTGGGTTTAAAAAAAAAGAAGTCCTTCAAGACATTTTTTTCTCTGAAATGAGAGAAGAGGAAAAGTTTGTTGAGGGAAATTGCGTCGTTTTATTCTTGTTTGTTATGAATTACTGACACATTTCTGGAAAAAAGGAAAGTCGATCGTTATTGTTTGTTTTGATATTATTATTAAATAAATAAAAGGTCTGTCGGCGGTTGGCCTTGACGATATAATAAATTCCGTTAAATTTTGATGATTCTTTTGTTGTTTAAATGGAATTTTGCAAAATTGGTTCCTTTGTGGAAGGACTATAAGTCCTACATGATTTTGAGTTAAAATTTGCATATTATTTCCATTTTAATGAGTGTTTGAGGATTTTTGTTTCAAAGTATTTTGATTAAAAAAAAAATGAAAAAATGTTTGAATTTAATAATTTTCTAATTTTCAATAACTTTATAATAATTTTCGTTCAATTTTAGTAATTTAATTTAAAATAATTATTTTTTTATTTATTTAAGAATTATAATTATTTTCAGATGTTTGTTAAAGTATTTAAAAATAAAAAAAAATAATTTAATTTTTTTTTATTATTTTAACATATGTAATTATTAATTTAAAAATTCTTTTATTAGTTAATTAATTAATTTTAATTTTTAATTAATTTTTCAATTAATAAATTAATAAATTATTTTTAATTATTTAAATTAAAAAAAGTAGGTAGTAATTTATTTTTGATTTTAATAAAAATATTAAATTTAAAAAAATCTAACATAAAATTATTTCTTAATTAATAAAATAATATTTTAGTAAATTGTTTTTGATTTTAAAAATTTTAAATAAATTGAATTAAAATTAAAATATAATGAAATTGCAATAAAAAAAAAGTTAAAATAAAGTAAATAATAAAAAAAAATATTTTATTAAATTGAAAAATTAATTCAACAATTAAGTGCTCATCAATTAAAGATAATTTAATTGTTTTTTATTTAACAAAAATATTATTTTAAATTAAAAATTAAAAAAAAATCAATTTAATCGTTTTGACAATTTTTCTAAAATAATTTTTAAATTTAATTTAAAATTTCAATAATTAAAAATATTATTAATTAAATAATATATTAAATAAATTAATTTAATAAAAATTTAATATTTTTATTTTTTTTAACTAAAATTAATTTTTAAAAAATCAACTTTTGAGCTAATTATAAAATCTTTAAAAATTAATTAATAATGCAAAAAAATCCCTTTAATAAAATCCAGAAAAAAGCACAAAACATCATGATTCGACAAATTTGCTACAAATTGTCTGACAAAAAAAAACCTTATAAAATTACCATTTCCGCAAGGAAAGAAAAAACAATGCGTCACATCGCAATCATCTGACACCACAAAACATTTATTTGTTTATCAGCCAGCAATATATACTCACAAATCGTAGATGACTAATGAATTCCAGTTAAAACCCAACAAACAACGTTTCTTACTGAAAACCAAAAAAAAAATAATAAAATTTACTTCGCATCTGTTCGTTTCATCGTCTGTGCAATAAAATAAATGCAAGTGAATGTCAGTTAATATGACTTGCATTCTAAACATTTGTTACACTATTTATTCAACTTGTGCCACATTGTAACGTTTTATTTTTATTTTTTTTTCTTATGTAACGATGTTCTTCCCATAAATTTGCTGTTTTGTAATTTGAATCGCGTGATAAACCTTCAATATTCTTGCAGTTCTTATGCGAGATTCAAGTGAGCGGCCTTGAGACGTCAGTTGATAATAACGACGACGACAACGACGACGAAATGTGATGATTGTTACAAACGGACGACTTTTATGTAATCTTAGATGATGTACGTTGCACAAAGAGACATCCATCCAAGGCCAGAAGTATGTAATAAATATTCTGTAGTTTATTATCAGCTGCAACTGTGCTCTCGTCTCGCCAGTAATAACTCTCTCTCATGTCGGTCTGTCGGTTATATATGAAAATTTATGGATGCCTGTCACATCTATGTACAGCAAAATGACGAGTTCTGGCCTATATGACACACGAAAAAATTAATTCAACCCATATTGATTTGACCTAAATAGATAAAAATAGACATTTTTTTATTTATTCATTTTTTTTTTTGCGAGAGTTGTTTGGTAAAACAACAACAAAAATGCTGCAAGTACCGGTTTGAGTGCCCACCAAGCGTGCTTGCATACCAAATTTATGGAGACTAATAGTGAAATATTGCACTTTTTTGTCTGCCTGCAACATAAATGAATTACTTGCGAATGAATAACGAATTCCCGGTTCCATTTTTTGACATTCATGTGCGAGAAATGAAAGAAATCACGAATAAAAAAATATGAATCACGACAAAAATGACGTCAATAATTTCTAATAAAATTTTTTTTTTGACCGTTACTTGCCATCTTTGGTTCAGAGATGATTTTTAATAAAAAAAATCTCTAATCTGATTACGTTTCGTAAGAAAACTTCATTATAATTGACACGTTAAAGCCGTTTACCGGACTTTGAACGAACCGCAGATGATAAAAATCTGTTGCTTTTACACCTTCCAGCTAATTGAGTTGTTTAAAGTTTTTCGGTTGTGTGAGCATCGGAACGATTATTGTTTGTTCGCTGCTTGCAGTGTAGTGTAACTGACACGAATTAGCCGCAAATTGCATTTATTTTGGGAAATTAGTGTGAATTTAATTTACTGTCGAATATCTGGAATGAAAAAAAAAATTTTTAATTGAAATAAAATTAAAAAAAATGTTAAAGTTCATGCAAAATTCCGAACCAGACAACAAAACGTAAAAATCAATAATACGGAATAATAGTGAGTCAGTAAGTAATGAATGCACAAACAAGTGACATGTTGCACAAAATGCGTGTGTGTGTGTTGAAATGTAACTTTGACCTTTTATGGATGGAATTTTCCATCAAAAGAGGAAAATGCGATTGGAAAATGCTTAAGAGATAGACAGGAAAATCATTTTTCAGATGAATTGTGGGTAGAAGTTGACCTTTGTTGGTGATAAAAGCGTAGGATTTTTAATGTTGGATTGCAATAAGGGAAGAAAATTAAAATTGATTGAAAATTTTTCTTACAAACATTCGTTAAAAAAAATTTCTTTAGTTTTTTTGATTAAATTAATAATTTTAAAAGCTTTTTACATAAAAAATAGTTTCTGAAAGGCAAAAAATTCAATTAAAAAAATTATTTTATATTAAATTTTTTTAAAATTTTCAAATTTGTGAAGATTTTTAGTAAAAAAAATATTTTTTTTAAATACAGAGCGATTTGTTAATTTTTTATCTTACTTTAATGAACCTTTCAAAAAATATTAAATTAAAAATTTTCTTTACAAAATAATTTTAAAAATTTTATATTAAAATTAAATTAAAAATTAAAGGCTAAATTTTATATTAAAAAAATAAAAAAAAATATTTAAAATATAATAAAAAATAAAAATATTAAAATTTAAAGTAATTTAAAAAAAATTGACGAAAAAAAATTTTCTCTTATAAAAAAATTAAAAATTTTCTTTAGAAAATAATTTTAAAAATTTAAGGCTAAATTTTATATTAAAAAAATATTTAAAATATGATAAAAAATAAAAATATTAAAATTTAAATAAATTAAAAAATAAAATATTTATAATTTTAAAAAAATTGACGAAAAAAAATTTTCTCTTATAAAAAAATAAATAAAAATTTAATATACCTAAAATTTAAAAAATTAAAAAAAAATAAAATATTTTTTTTTTATTTAAAAAATTTTAAAATTAAGATAAAAAATTAATTAATTTAATTTAATTTTAAAAAAATTAAAAATGAGCGAAAATTTAATTTTTATTTTATTATTTATTAATCAAATCATATTATTTATTTTTTTATAAACTTTCAACAAATTTTTTTTTTCTGAAAAAAAATCTTCAGGTAAATTGTAAAAATTTCAATCTCAAATGCGAAATTTCTCACGCCATACCGCGAAGAAAAGTAACAAAAATATTGTCATTTCCTGCGCTACAGTCACAAATGCATTCACATCCAACTCACGTCACGCGTATTGTGAGCAAACTCACATTTATATCAAATTATTCTATTTCCGGACAAAATTTCGCGCTGCATGCATGCATCCGCTAACAACTCAAATTGTCGTGCCTCGACGAAAGACATTTCGCTTTACATTCATTTTACTCACAGGCATTAAGTCCATTTAAGGAAATAACCAATAATCAATGGTTGTGCAAGAAAACCGCCGAAGAAGGGATTCTCCTAATTCAATTTGCGGCGAAGAATTAGAAGGAAAAAAAAACAATTTTTGTGCCGTAATAATGACATTAATTTAAATTATATGTCTAGACGTGAATCGTAACATGATGTCTGACGCTATCGCCACTCAACAACGTTCGACGCATCTCTCATATGAAATTTTCAAAGCCGTTATTATTCTATTTCTATTAAAACCTATTTATAAAAGCATCATTTATTAATGCTCTTAATTCAGTGACGCGCTATTACGAGCTCAAAAGTTCACGAGGTCAAACACTTTTACGATGTTGACAGAATGTAAATTTTTAACGCGCGAGTCTTTGAACTCAAAACGAGTAGCACGATCCAAATCTCTCCAGCTCTGAAGATGATATCATTCACATCGCACCAAACAAAAACAAAGAAATAAACAGAAAAAAAAGTAGTGAATAGACGAAAATCTTGTGAGAAATTCATGGCTTTTGTTTTGTTTTGCTTTCTTAGAGAAAGGTCAGTCACTTCTTCTCGTACACACTCGTGTACACGTACTGCGGAGAAAAGTCAAAGAAATCTCCAAAATAAAATTTAAAAGAACGTGTTTTTTGTCGTTCATTTCATTTATAGAACTGGCAGTCAGTCCATGAATGCTGTACAATAATAAAAATATAAATACAAACAAATGAGAAGAAAAAAAAAGAAAGAAGTCGTATATTAATACCACCGAAAAAGTTGATTGAACCCCAATGACTCGCAGTATTTTGTTACTATTTGTTTTTTTTTTCTCTTCTCACTGAGACAACTTGATTTATTCACAATCGTCAAGTCTCGCTTTGTGACTGAGAAAAATTAAAAATGCAAGACTTCTGAATATTAAGAAGGTTTAATTAGATTGTCTTGAAATTCGTTTTAAAAGAGTTCAAAAAGATCTTTGACTCTTTTTAACAAAAAATTTGCTTTCAGAGGTATTTTAAATTGTTTAAAAAATTCATTTCTTTAAAGTTTAAACTTTTTTTTGGGTAATCTTGAAAGTAATTAGCAGATCAATAAAATAAAGATCTTAAAGGTCTAAAAGATCTTAAAAGATCTTAACAGATCACTTAAAGATTTCTTTGGAGCTTTTTGAATCAATTTGATTTTTTAAAAAACTTTTTACAGAAAATCAAGGAACTAAAATCTCGTTTAGATACCAAAAAATCAAGAGAATCGAACAAAAATTACCTTATTTAAAGATATTTAAGCAAATCTAACCTCAAAATTCTTTAAGTCGTCCATTTTTAATGTAAACAAACTTTTGGCGGGAAACCCAATGCACAAGTTAACTGTATCTATCTCATTTTTGGCGCTAAATATGACATTGACCCAGATGACATTTGAAAAAAAATAAAAGATCGATCTAAAAAAGCGCGCGAAAATTTAAACAAACCAATATTAGATCAAAATAAGTGCCAAAAATTAACTTTAAAATTACTTTTGAACAAATTTTTATCAAGAACATCTCAAATTGAACTTGAACATTTCGTTCCAAATTAATTTGTGTATCAGACAATTGTCTGTCGCGAGGCAACCTTAAAAAAAAATTTGTCACTCAACCCCGAGCTCCAAAGCTTGAGTCAGACACGAACATTATACAAACATTCCGCGCTTAATTAACCTCATTTGTTGTTTCATTAGATGTCGTGCTATGCTAACTAGATTCCCTCTTTTGTTACATTCCGCTTATTTTTATTTTATTTCATTTTTTGTGTGTTAATAAGGCAAGCACCTCATTCCTTTTTTTGTGCTCGTTTCTCGGAAAATTGTCTGTTTTTTGCGCGCTTCATCTCTCATTCTCCTTCTTGATTCTCGGCCAATATCATCGACAAACCGATTGACAAATAGTTTGTCTCAAGGTCGAGTTCAAAAATCTCCGTTCTGGTTCTTTTGAAAGAGTTTCAAACAAAAAAAGAAGACATAAATTATCTCTAATTGTCTCTTGATTTGATTGCCGGGAACGTATTTTTGACAGTTCCCATCAAAACTTTTGCTACTGCTTTATTTCTAAGCTCGCTCTCTCGCAATGTGTCACACACTCATTGTCGTCATATGTATCCATATCACATGCAATTTTGCGCTAATATCTGACGTATGTGTCACGACAACGCGCGTCGTACATCGTCGAACAAATATAGAGCGAGAAAGAGCGCACGTCCATTATATTACTTCGGCAATTCGGCTTAGCAACAGCTAAACTTTTTTTCGTGTGTCCCATGGACGAAAAAAGAACGCGCACTGCTTGTAAACAGACGTCGCGTTGTCGTTGTCGTGGTCGATTTCGCGTAGTAAATATGTGTGTTCGAAAAAAAAAACATGCGAAACGTAATTATTATTTTATTTTGGTTCGTTGTTGCCGCGCCACGAAAACGACGTATGAAGACAACGGAAGAAGAAACCGGTACAGAATTCGCGAATTTGGCAATTTTTTTTTTGTGTGGCAGCGAGCAAAATGAAAAGAAACAATAGAACACAAAAGACATTCATTAATAAACATGAGAAAACTCCCCTTAAAATATTTATTTACCTGCTCGTTATTTTTTTTTTTGCTCTCACTTCGTCTCGGATTCTCGGAAAGGTAATCGATAATTCTTCTCAATGCGATGTCTTAGAGAAAGACTTTGCTTCTGAGAAAATCACTTAGTCTCTGACGTACTTTGAGGTTGCTGCGTAACGTTCTCGGAACAAAAGATATTAACTGAATGAAAATGAAGCAATTAGTGAAATTGTTTCATATTTAATCTAATTTTTTCCATAATTTTCCATAATTACAAATTACCTATTAATAAAAATCCAAAAATTAGAAAATTTCTTTAAAATTAATCAAAAATATAAGAATTTTTGACGTTTTTCCTTAAAAAATTTGAAAATGTCAATTCAAAAAATGACCGTTGAAAATTTGGGATTCGCTTCTTTGCTAATTCAAGACAATATTTATGTCAATTTTTTGTTTTTTTAAATCAATTTTCACATTAAAAAAAATGACAGCTGTCAAAATTTTCTCTTATTTGAACTTAAAGTTATTTTGAGGTTATGTTAATTAAATTTTTATTTGAAATTTCGCTCTTTTTAACAAAACTTTAAAAAGAAAATTATAAAATTCATAAAAAATATTAATAACCAGACTAAAAAAAATATTCAAAGTCAAATTAAATATTAATATTTTAAGATTATTAAATCAAAATTATATTAAATTAAAATTAAATAAAATTATTAATTAAAATAAAATTTAAATTGAATAAAATTAAATAAAAATTGAATTAGCAAAAAAGCGAATTTCAAATTTTTAACGGTCATTTTTTGAATTGACATTTACAAAATTTTTAATGAAAAAAATTAAAATATAATTTTAAAAAAATAATTAAAATTAAAAAAAAAATTAAATTAAAAATTAAATTAAATATAAAATTAAAAAAAAAATAAATTAAAATTAAAAAAAAAAATTAAAATTTAAAAAAAAATTAAAAAAATTAAAAAAAAAATTAATTATTAATTTAATTTAAAATTTTTATAAGATTTTATTTTTTTTTAATTTAAAACTAAATTTTTTTAAAACCTATTTTGTTATGAGAAATTTTTTTCCATAAGTTGTCACGAATTTTTTTTCTACCAACGAAATGAATTAAAATGCCTTCAGCTACAATCCCAAACAAAAAATAAAAGCATCTCGAGCTAATCTTTGAGAGTTATTGAAGGTGTGTGTGCGAGATGGTAGGTTGACAAAAAAAAATGTGGGACAAGGTGAGTGTGTCTTGTCAACCGAGATTAGTGCAATTTGTTCATTTCAGTATTTTACTTATTTTTTTTTTTTTCAATAAAAATAATGCTTCTTAAAGATTGAGAGAAATTCTTGTGTGGGCGGAAAATTCCTTTCTTCGTTTTTTTTTTTATTTTTTCAAGTATTATTTATTGTGTCACTCATTCCGTTGTTCATCATTTTCTGTTTCTTCTTCTAAATTGCATGCTGCTTTCTAAATTTCATGTAGATAAATATAAAATATAGATCACGAAATTCACGACAACTTCTATTTTCGTTCGCATCACAGAAAAACTGACATGACGTGAAAACAAAAAAAAAATTGTTTTTGAGACAAGCTCATGTAAAATAATTTGTGATGATGATGTAACAATTTTTTGACATTTATTTCGAGTTTTTTTCCATTATTTTTAAATTTACGTCATTCTCTTATCACTGACCGACAATAATCTTCCATATCTAATTTTATAGTTCATGAGCACAACCCACTCTCGTGTCTATTTTAATATGCTCATTTTTTCCTTTTATTGTTGTTGTCGTCGTCGTAGTAGGAAGGATACGGTCGATATCGGTTTAAAAATAAATAAATTGAATGCGTAGTTGATCGTCGTCCATGGGCTTTTGTTTGGTTCGAGCAAATTAAAGATGTTTTGTTTACCTTGCTGTTCAATATTGATCCAGAACGGTAAACATCGTTGTTTTTCACGTTAATTACTGCCCTTTGAATATTTTTCCGTTTATTTTGTGACCCAATTAAAGTCACATTTTTCTGCTAAAAATAAAAAAAAAACGCTATTGCGAAAAAAAATTTTTTTTTAATTCAAATTTTAATGTCTCCATAAAAGTGAGGTGATTGTCCTCTTTATCGTCATCCCCTTCAAATTTATGAAGAAAAAAATGTCAGTGGGAAGCCCATTTGACATTTTTTGGCAGCATTCATCAGGTACAAGGCATACAAAGTACTAAACCATCGTCATTGGGAAATCAAGATTTTTCGATAATAAAATTGTCGCCAGATTGTCTTTACGAGTCCGAAATTTATTCTAAACATATTTTTCTCTTCGTTTTTTTCTTGCAGCTTCATATGTGACGGGGCCAATACCGGAATCAACAAGACAACGTCATGCACCTCTCTATGGCCGATTGGTTGCTGAAGAGCATTTACCGGCGTCGCATCGTGATGTGCATCAAGTAAGTAATTAAAAGTTGGCAATTTAATTTAATTATTTTAATTTTTGTCAATTTTCTAAAAAATATTAAGATGAAAAATTTAAAATAATTTTATTAAAATTAATTTGATTTAAAAAAAATAAAAATTACACAATATGAAAAAAAATATTAATTATTTCATTAAATTAATTAATTAATTAATAAAAAAAATTTAAAAAAACTAAAATATTTAAATAAAAATCATTATTTTTTTTAATTATTTTTTTAATTAATTATTTAATTTATTTTATTTAAATTAAATTATTTTTATTAAAATGAAAATAATAAAAATTTCCAATTTTGTTCATTATGATAAAAAAAATAATAAATAAAATTTAGCACATTAACTTCAATATTAAAATTCAATCGATTTTGGCAAATTTTCGAATTTTCTATAATTTTAAGATCAAATTTAATGTTAAAATTTTTTTAACGCCCAAAGTTTTTAAAAAAAATCAAAATTTATGAAAAATATCATTAAAAATATTTTTAAAAAATATTAATTGACAACAATTGAAATAATTAAATTAAACCTTCTGAAAAAAATTAAAATAAAAAAATTAATAATTTTATTTTTTTTAAATTTCAGCGCTCCCTTAGTCCTACCTCATCAACAGACATTCGTGCAATGCAAGCCAGAATACCGACACATTTTCGTGATCCTGAAACAGCACCTCTGAGAAAATTGAGTGTTGATCTAATTAAGACGTATAAACACATTAATGAGGTAATTTTGTCATGTCTAAGTAAAAATCAGGGAAAAAAACTTCTTCTACTTCGACGATGTTGCCGGAAAATCAATTGTACGTGGATGTGGTTGAGTTTTCATTTTACAACAAGAAAAATTACTTTTTTTCTTCTTCGTCTTATTTTGAAACAACAGCAACAAACGGAAAATTCCTCGATTTTTTTTTTCTTTTCTGTAAACACAATGAGCGTTCTTATTAGAAAAGATCCATTATTACATTTTTTTTTTCTTTCTTTCATTTTGTTGAATGCTCGTTCGTTTCCGTATCTGTAGCTGCCATATGTGACATGGTACGTGAGACGAGATGCTTTTTCAATATATTCAGTGATGGATTGCGGATTTTTTGACAAAATTTAATTGAAAATATCTGAAATTTGGTCCAAAAAGAATTAAAAATTCATTAAAAATCACTCAAAAATTAATTTTATGTTCAAATTTTTTAATAAAATTATTCAAAATTTATTAAATTTTTTAAAAAAATATTTTTTACTTAAAAAAAAATACTTTTTATTTTTAAAAAATTTTTTGTTTCGAAAAAGTGAGTTTTAAACGTAAAATTATTACTTAAAAATAATTAAATAAATTAAAATTAAATTTTTTTTTCATCAAAATTAATTAAAAATTGATACAAAATATCAAAAAAATTTTAAATTTTTCTTTGACAAGAATAAATTTTTAAAATTATAATTAAAAAGTATCAAAAGAGCCTTCTTGAAACAATATTTTATTTTTCAAAAATTTTGTCAAATATTTACAAAATTTTAAAAAAATCGGAAAAACTTGAAGAATTGAACCTCAATTTACTTCAAAAAATCTAAAGATAATAAATTTTGTTTAAAAAAATTTATTTTTCTTAAAATTTTTATCAAAACTCAAAAAAAAATTTCAAAAATTCAAAAATTTGGATGCAAAAAAATATTTTTTTACAAAATTTTCATCAAATTCGATTATCAACAATTTTTAAATCCCTCAAATCCCATCACTGCTTACAATGTAATTGCAACAAGGAACCAATATCAACTCATTGCAAACTTTTTCCAGTTACTTTTGAGCCAAACAGACAAGAAAACAAGGAAAAACTTTACAAAAAAATACCCGCCGCCTCCATCATCACGCGACATTTGATGCTCGATTGCTAAATTTAGTCACAGACATGTCTCTCTCACTAAATTTCTCGCTATGTCACTTGCAAATCACAATAAATTTGTCTACACTGCCCCTATGCGCGTCTCGTTACAAGCAGTTAAAGTTCATTTTTTTGTAATCTATTATTGTTCTTTATTATGCTTCTTCTTTTCTCTCTCTCGCTCTGTGTTCTCGTCGCGTCATACACAGACTAGCAAAATAATAATAAAAAAAAAGTAAATATGCTGGATGAGAGATGATGATTAAGTTCAACGACCCTCCTCTTTTTTTTATTTTTTTATGTGTGTAATGAAACGGTCTGCTTCTCTATCTAAGATATCTCGTGCATGCACCGCGCGCGCAAAAAAAAAACTGCAACATATCACAATAATCATAATAATAATGAAAAGATATACACGAGATGAAACGAGCCCAAGAGTAGTAGCGTGCTCCCCTATTTTTTTATTATTTTTATTATTATTTGGTCTTGGCTCAGCTTCAGATTAAAAAAAACCGCACATTGAAGACAGACGTTGTTGTTGTTGCTTTTTTGCATGCACACACAGCGAATACAATGGAATGTGCATTCTTTTGTGCAGGCAGGCAGTAAACCATAATGTAGTATCAGGTGGATAGGTCGGGATTTTGTGTAACCATAGGAATGAAAGGAGCGTACGTGGAATGTGGAGAGAAGCAAAAAAAGTCGTTTACTTACTTTTCTCTTTGTGTGTGCTGTTATGCACTTTGGAGACATTTTTGCTTTATAATTCATGATTCGAGTGAAGAGAATTTACCGAAGCGTCTTTTTTTCTCGAAAATTTACAATTTTTACTTAAATTAAGGGAAAAATTATAAAATATGAAGAAATTTTTATTTTAAATTAATTTTTTTTTAATATTTTAGTTTTAATAATTTATTAATTAATTCAATTAAGCCTTCAAATTTTTTTAAAAATATTTTTTACGAGAAATTCTCAAAATCTTTTCGCAATTTTTCTCATTTTAAAAGTTTTTTTTATAATTAAAAAAAATTATTTAAATTTATTTAAAAATTTTTTAAATTTAAAATATTTTTTTATAAAATAATATCTTTTTCTTATCAAACGTTTAATTAAAAAATATAAAATTTTAATTAAAATAATTTTTTTAACGTTTTAAACCTTAAATTAATTTTTATGACAATTTTAAACATAAAATTTTATTTTGAATCTTCGCTGTTTTTAATAAAATTTTATTTTTTTTTTTATAAAATTAATTTTAAAAAAAATAATTCGGTAAAAAATTTTTAACAAACAAATTAATCAATTTAATTAACAATTATTTTTTTATAAAAAATTATTAAATTAAACCTAAAAAAATTAAATTACTTTTATTATCTAAAATTTTTTGAAAAAAAATAACATTCAAAAATGATAAAATTTAAAAAAAAATTATAATTTTTTTGATTATTTTATTAATATTTAATAAAAATAAATAAATAATAAATAACATTAATTTAATTATTTTTATTAATTTTATTTATTATTTTAATTATTTTTTTTAAATTTAATTTAATTTTTTTAATTTATAATGAAAATTATAAAAATTAAAATCTTTTTAAATTTATCGAAATATTTATTATTTTCTTTAAAATATTTCTTCAAAAAAAAAAAAAAAAAAATAGAAAAAAAATTCAGACAGACTTAAAAAATTCCATTTCTCCATGAAATTCTTAACAAAAAAAAATCTAACGGAATTTTTTCTCATTCTTGAGACATTTCTGCGGGACGTTTGTCTCGTTTGTCCTCGCATACCTCTAACTCAACCAACAATAAAAAAATTAGACTGCACGTTCAGCTATTTTTCTTCTTGCTCTCTAAACTTTCCAGACACATCTCCTCATTCTTTGTCACGTCATAAAAAACCATGATGGGTAATTATCGGTATTTTGCGTTTGTTTCGCAACAAAAAAAAGAGAAAAAAGTGTCATTTGGACCATATGTTACGAGCTTCCATTACGATAGTTTTTTTTTGTCATCGATGGTCAATATTTTATTACAAAAGTTTTTTAATAAAAAAAAATATTATTATTGGTATTTATCTAATAGACGTCACATTTGCGGCGAAAATTTATTTTTTTTTTTTTGCTTAAAACAAAAAAAAGGTGCAAATTATCGGGAAAGAGAAAAAAATAGAAGAAGAAGAAAAGTTAATTGCCTCTTGGCTTTTGTTGTCTCGAACGTCTTCTTATTTTTATTATTATTGACATAGTTAACGTCGCTCGCTTTGTTTCAAATGCAAACAAAATTGAAAAGTAATAAATCTCGAGTGTTTTTGTTCCGTCTTTCTCCCTTTTCGTTTTCATTCATTTTCATGATTTTCTATAAATTTTTATCTCTCTCCATTTATTATCATAAAATTGCATCGGAAAAACGGCATTGGCGCTCCTTTTTTTCATTTATCACTTTCACGACGATGATTTATTTAAATTTAAAAATAATTGTGCAGTAGTGAGACTTGCATAAATTATCCTCAAAACTTTTTTCTCGTCGTCCTCGACGATTTTCGGGGGTAGGGGATGCAAGGAATTCGGTGCACCAGGAATGCATCTTTTGCGAAAAGTCGCTGCTTGCCTGTGCTTCTATGTAAAATTTCGGTGGCAGTGGCATGAATATGTTATGACGACACACGATATGGAAGGAAAAAGGGAACAAAAGTGCGGCATCGCATAATCAAATCAAAATGTGCAGCAAACGGCGATAACGTCCTGTGTGTGTGTGTGAGTGTGTGACGAGGGAAAAAACAGGGCATGCACTAAAATGCCACTAAAATGATGATAATCATTGATATCAAGACCGCATCCATTTTGATTTTGTATGCGAGAGAGAGACTCGATCCAGCTGCAGCCACGTACATTCATCCTCTTTATCCCGTCTATTGTACAGGGAATTGTGCCTGCGTTTGTGTTGGTGCAGCTCGTATCGCGCCAAACTTTATTATTATTATTATTTGGGTGAAACGGCAGTAGCAAGCCAACGTGTTGTGCACCCATCCCAATATCCTTTGTATTGCGTACATTCTCGTTCATGCCATCTCCCCACATTTCCTTGCCGCGTCTCGTCATGCCTTCCGTACACAACAGTCATCATCATCATCGTCGTTCGTCATCGAAATAACGACGCGGCGGCTTTCGTTACCACCCATATCGATTTTATTTCTCCGGCTCCGCAGCTGTACGACACATACAGGACTTTTACCAACACAACGAAGCCTCGTCTGTGGCACATTCACCATCGGCACGACTCCATGCTTCGTTATTTCAGCTCCTTGGATGCTGCGTAAACATCTACAAAAAAAAATAAAATAAACAAAATTTAGAAAAAAAAAATTTTTTTCATGGAATGAAGAAGAAAAGAAAAATGTGTCAGGGGAATTTCGTGGTTTACAACCATTTTTTATGAAAAAAAAAATAAAATAAAAAAAAATCTTCTCACGAAGAATGGAGACAAAAATATTCAAATGAACATGCTTGACAGAAAGAGAGAAGAAAAAAAAATTAATTTAATTTCTGATGTCTGGAAGATATATAAACGATGAAGAGGATACTTGTGTCCTTGGCACGTTTTTCCGTCGTCGTCTCCTTCAAAATACTCCAGATAACAATAATAATACAATGTGTGTGCAAGGAAAAATGGTTGGAGATCATACATCATCATGTCAAATACCACACAATTTTATCTGTAACTCTTCGTCGTTGACGATTCGTTGCTGTTGTCACATTATAATGACCTAGGTACAATTGCACAAAGCACTCTCTCTCTGTGTTATCGGTTGTCGTCGTCGTCGTCAACGTCGTCACATGTGTGACAAAAGCCAGGCATGGTGAAGAAAATAAAGGAAGGTTGTTAAAAATTTTAATTTTTTTTGTTCAGGTCTTAAAATTCGAGAATTTTTTTAATAATTTTATTAATTAATAAATAAATTTTATAATTATTTTTTTTTTAAATTAAAAAAAATTTACTTAATTTGAAATACAATTTCAGAATTAATTTTTTTTAAATTTATTTTTAATTTTTTGAATTTATTTTTTTTATTTTCAATCAATTTTTTTATATCAAATCGGCTGAAATATTAAAGAAAATCGGCTGAAATATTGAAAAATAAATAATTTTATTGATATTTATTTTTTATGTTTTTATTTTGGTTAAAATTACCAATTTTTAAGGATTTTTATTTAATTATTTTTTTTTTAATTTAATTTTTAATTTTCATTATTATAGAATTTCTCATTTAAATTCTTAAATTAATTTTCTGAATTTTAATTGGAAATTTAAAATTTAATTAAATTTTTATTTAAATTTCATTTTTGTTTAATTAATTTAATTTAATTTTTTTGAATCAATTATTTTTAATTAAAAAAAAAGAAGATTTATTAATTTGTAAATATTTTTTAAAAATAAATTAACCGAAAATATTTAAACAATTTATTTAAACAAAAATTAAGTAAAATTAATCAAAAATAATTTAATGATTAATTAATTTTTAAATTAAAAAAAGAGAAAAAAATATTAAAAAAAAATAAATTAAAATAATTTGAATTTTCTGATTTTTTAAATTTAATTTAGGTAGTTTAAAAAAAAAATTAAAAAATTTAAGAAAATTTTTTTAAAAATTTTTTATTATTTTTAATATTTTTTTTTTAAACGAAAATAAAAAAAAATTCTGAAAAAAATTTTAAAAATATATCAAAAACTAAAAATTATTTCTTTAAAAAATTTTTAAAATTGTTAAAAAAATAAATCAACTAAAAACTGCAATTTTTAACGACCTAAGTGAAAAAAAAATAGAAAAAAAATAATTTGTTCGTTATTCTGACCATGATTAACAACCATTTGCTTTCCACTCCAACCTCTTGATCACAAGAGCGATTGTTGCTGCTCTTCATTTTCTTTTTTTTTTGCTGCAAACCTGATTGATTGAATGAGGAAACAACCTCTGGCCTCATTAATTCTTTTTTTTCCAGCAGTCATGAAACGAAAAAAAAAATAATAAAATTTATCATGAAACATGTCACGTGTTTATTTTTTCCCTGATGATGTCCACAACTTTCCTGTAAGTCATCGAAGAAATTCCCTTCGTCACTCCACAGTTGGTGTCTCACTCGAAATTCCACTTGTTTGCGAAAGTCGATGACGAAAAACGCAACTTACGAGGAAAACTCGAATGACACGTGTTGTTAAAAAATTTCCCTTTATCCTTGCCGTACGTCGTTGTCGTCCTCGTTGTTCTGCTTACACGGGACATGAGTTAGCACGTACACACTCCCACGCGCGGCGGCATTTAGTACAGGATTCTATGGTACGAGCATGGTGAATTTCCGAGTATTTGCGGAAAATGAAAAGTTTTATTGGAGACAAATTTAACGAAAGGACATTTTTTTGCCTGAAATCACGACTTTTACATCGCAAAACAAACAAAGACATTAGAAGAGGAATAATAAGAAGGACATTTCCTCGGAAAAACAATCAAATTGCGTTCGAATAAACAAACAAGTGGCACGAATGACATTGTCAATGTAAAATTTTCTAATAATATTTCGCATGATAAACACGTACAATTGATCCCGCACCATCAAGTCATCCAAAGTGCGCCACAGATCTCGTCCAATATTTGTTTTCCCTCCTTTTCTCCAGCCAAAAGTACGCAAAAATAAAAATAATTTTCTTTTCTAGGTTTATTATACCAAGAAGAAACGACGTGCTCAACAAACACAGGGTGATGATTCGTCACATAAAAAGGAACGAAAACTCTATAACGACGGTTATGACGATGAAAATCATGACTATATCATAAAAACTGGAGAGAAATTTTTAGATCGATATGAAATTGACTCGTCGATTGGTAAGTTGTTGAAAATTATTATCGTTATTATTATATTTTTCGTGATATATCCACGTTTCCAATGAATTGTTGATGAATTATCAACGTGAGCACACATTACACCGATGGTCAACGAACACACACAGAGTTTAATAATAAAATTTTAAAATTGCTTTTTCAACATGAGTAATTGGAATTTTCGTGGATTATCCTCCGCTCAACCAAAAAACTATGACTAAAATCAATTTATTTTTTTTTGCACAAAAAAACAGGCAAAGGAAGCTTTGGACAAGTCGTGAAAGCGTACGATCACGAGGAACAATGTCATGTAGCGATAAAGATAATTAAGAATAAGAAACCGTTTTTGAATCAGGCACAAATCGAAGTTAAACTACTGGAAATGATGAATCGAGCAGATGCAGAAAATAAATATTATATTGGTAAGTTGTACTAAAATTTCTATTAAATTAATTTTTTAAAATATTTGAATTTCAAAAAATTTGATTATTTTTTTTTAATTCAAAAAAATTAAATTTAAAATATTAAAATAAATTAAAATTTATTTTAAAAAAATGTTTTATTTTTTTTTATATTAAAAAAAATATTCATATTTATAAATATTTATTTTTATAAATAAATATTCTTAATTTTAAAAATAAAATATTTATTTATTTATTTTATTATGAAAAAAATTGAATTGATATTTGAGTTAAAATTTTCAAAAAATTTAGATATTTAAAAAAATCAAATTTCGTAATAATAAATAATTTAAATATTTTTTTTTTATTTAAATAAACATTTAATTTAATTTTCTTTATTTTTATTTTATTTTATTTATTTTTTTCATTATAAAAAAAATTTTTTTCAATAAAAAAATGTATGTTTAATATTTATAAATATTTACTTTTATAAATAAATATTCTTAATTTTAAAAATAAAATATTTATTTATTTTTATTTATTAAAATAAAACTTTCAAATTTTTGATGATATTTTTTTTTTAATTGATATTCACAAATTTTTACAGATTTACTTGAAAAATATTTAAATTAAAATAAAACAAATTTTAAATTTTTAATCAATTTCAAAACTTTAAATGATAGAAAAATAATAAAAGAGAGCTAAAAATAAATTTAAAAAAAAAAATCGTAAATTCATGAAAATTTTTACAAATTAATAATTATTTATATTTTATTTTAAAATTTATAAAAATTAAATTTAGTGAATTTTTATTTTATTATATTATATTTATCAAATTAAATAATCAAAAATAAATTAATTTTTATATTAAATTAATTTTTTTTAATATTTAAATTTTTTCTCTAAATTAAAATCTTAAATCAATGAAAAATTTATAATGAAAATTATTTTAATTTAAATAAAATTAATTAATTTTTTTTTACAAAATATTATTTTTCTTTAAATTTAGAAATATTATACATAAAACATTAATTTAAAATAAATAATGAAAAAATAATTTTAAAAATATTTTTTTTTAAATAAATAATAAAAATTCCTAATTTATTTAAAATAAAAATTTTCTTAATAAAAATATTTTTATTTTCTTTTTCAGTGAAACTAAAACGACATTTTATGTGGCGCAATCACTTATGTTTAGTATTTGAATTATTATCATACAACCTATACGATTTATTACGCAATACAAATTTTCGTGGTGTATCACTAAATCTCACGAGAAAGTTTGCCCAGCAATTGTGCATGGCTCTGTGTTTTTTAGGTACACCAGGTAAGTTGATTTTTATTTTTTCCTCATTTTTCACGGAATAAACTTAATATTTTTCTCTTCGCAGAATTAAATATCATTCACTGTGATTTGAAACCCGAAAATATTCTACTCTGTAATCCAAAAAGGTCGGCAATTAAAATTGTCGATTTCGGTAGTTCGTGTCAGATGGGTCAACGGGTGAGTTTTTATTTTTAATATTTTTGATTTCTTTTTAATTTTTATTTTTTTTAGATATACCAATACATCCAATCTCGCTTCTATCGATCGCCGGAAGTTCTGTTGGGCATCCCGTACAACCTTGCCATCGATATGTGGTCTCTCGGTTGTATTCTCGTGGAAATGCACACAGGCGAACCTCTATTCAGCGGCTCCAACGAGATCGATCAGATGAACAAGATTGTCGAGGTGCTGGGCATGCCGCCGAAACACATTCTCGATCAAGCGCACAAAACACGCAAATACTTTGACAAGTTGCCCTCCGACGGCAGCTACGTGCTAAAGAAGACACAAAATCAGCGAAAATACAAACTGCCAGGCACCCGGAAGCTCCATGATATTTTGGGTGTCGAAACGGGAGGTCCTGGCGGCAGGAGGCACGGCGAACCGGGACACAGCGTATCGGACTACCTGAAATTCAAAGACCTCATTTTGCGGATGCTCGATTACGATCCAAATACGCGAGTGCGACCGTATTACGCGCTGCAGCACAACTTTTTCAAACGCACCACTGACGAGGGCACGAATACCGCAAACTCGCTCAGTAGCGTTAGCACGAGTCCTTCTGTTAGTTCGCAAGACCAAGGGCATGGTGAGTCATTTTTTCCGTAATTTCCCACGAAATTCACGTCAAAAATCATCCACTAACCAAAAATCACTAAAAAAAAAATATTTTTGTGGAAAATGTGCTGTTATGTGCTTTTAACTAATTCAAAATATCCACATTTCACGTGCGACGGCGAATTAATTAATCAATCACTTATCTGTCATTACATTTTATTGCGCGCTCGCTTTTTGAACTTCGCTCTTCATTCAATAAATTTAATTCCATCTATCATCGCACGCACACACACACAAGACATTTGGGCCAACATTGATTTGTTGTTTCATCAAAAAAAAAAAAATTAAATATTTGCGACGACTTTCAACAATTTTTTCTCTTTCCTTCCTTTTTTTTCTTGCTGCCAATTAAGATGATCGCCGATGACTTGAAGTGCCTACACAGGACACAACTTCGACTCCCAGCTCGCACGCGACTCAACCGAGCAAATTCAACAGTTATCTAATCTAAAAAAACACAAAAAAAAAAAATCGAAAATGTGAAAAAACCGCCAAAAATGATCTCAAAGTTTTTTTTCGTAACAAAGTCAATCAAGAGACATGGATCCAACCACCAAAAAAAATAATTTGACATTTTTTACAATTTTTTCTTCGTTAAGTAACAATAGAGTCAAATAGATTTTTTTACCCTTTTTCGTTGGAATTATCAATATAAAATAAAAAAAAAATGTAGTAGACACGTAATCAAGTACACGAATAGAGATCAAAGCGTAGAATTATTTAAAACAAATATTATACAAAAAAAAACAGCGCAAGTTGTGACAGAAGTTGTTTGAAAGAAAATAAAAATAAAAAAAGAGATAAGGTGTATGACACACAAGCCGTTACGCATTGTTAACAATATTAGGTAAATTTTTGTTAAGTACGTAGCTGATTTTCAGTAGTTTTACACTTTTTTATGTGTTTCGTGCTTGCAATGTGTTTTACAGGGCAGTTAGATTCGATAAAAATTAAAAAATAATTTTTGAGGAAATTTAATTCGATCAATGAATCTAACTGTTCTCTCTCGATTTCGGCCCAAAATTCAAAATTCCCTGAATAAATGATTTATTTTGCAAATTGGCAAGTCATAAATTTCGCTGCAAAATTGACAGTTGATGTGTGTCGCGACATACTATCAATATCGTTAAATTTTCATTTTGGACATTTTGTCGATAAATGTTTTTTTTTTATTACTAACAAAATATTTTCATTGCTTGCTTGTCTTCATTTTTTTGTGTTTTACAATTTTAAAAAATAAAATTTAAGCGAATAAATTTTTTTATTTCACTTTTTGTCAATTAAAATGTTTTAAAAATATTTTGAATTATTTTTTTAAATTTATTTAAAATTTAAACTTTTTAATTTTAACGCTTAATAATTTTTAAAATTATTTCAAAAATTTTCTCAAAAATTGAAAAAAATTATTTTAAAAATTAAAAATTATTAACGAAAATTTATTTTTTTATTATTTTTTTTCTTCTAATTTATATAAATTTTTCGAGAAACATTAATCAAGAGATTTGAAAATTTTTTAAATAATTTTTAAAAATTTTAATTTTTTTTAAATAATAAAAAGTAAATTAAAAAAAAATAAGAATTGAATATTTAAAAAATTTAAATTTGTCTAAATATAAAAAAAAATTTAAAAATTTAATTTTTTAAATAAATTTTAAAAATAAATTTTAAAATTAAATAAAAAATTTAAAAAAAATTTTAAAATTTTTAAAATTTAAAAGTTTTAAAATCTAATGAAAAAAATTGAATTGATATTTAATTTAAAAATTTTATATGAATAAGTATTAGTTCAAATTAGAAAAAAAATAAATTAAATACAAATAAGTAATTATTTAAATGAAAATAATAAATAAATTTTAACATAAAAATAATTTAAATATTTTTTTTTAATTTAAATAAACATTAAATTAATTTTCTTTATTTTTATTATTTTATTTATTTTTTTCATTATAAAAGAAATTTTTTTTCAATAAAAAAAATGTATGTTTAATATTTTAAAATTAATTTAATTAAATTATCTGACAAAAAGTGAAATAAAAATATTTAGTCGTTTAATGAATTTTAAAATTTTTGTAAGAATTTTATTAAAATTTTGTTTTTAATTAAAAAAATTAATTTTTTTAAAAATTTAATCTAATGAAATATTTTTTTCGTTACTCAGGCCTATCACTACAGCAACCTCGTTCCCAACGTATGGATCATGTACTGAACTTATACCAGCCGAATAATAGTCATTTAATAAATTCAACAACAACAAATCAGCAGCAACAACAGAATTCGCAATCAGCATCCAACAATTTGGTGTTAATGTCTCAGGGAAGCAACATCAACAACAAATCATCAGCACCGCTAGCAATGGACGTTGATCCCACATTATCACTCTCCTCACTCATCAACAGTCACTCAGCAGTCAATCACAGTAGGAGTGCGCGCGGCGGCGGCGTCAGCGGCATTTATCCATCGGCATTACTTACGCAGATGCCCCAAAGTCTCCTCAGCAGCGGAAGTCGAACGAGTCAGAGTCTCGGTATGGGCGGCACATCGAGTTTCGCACCTGCTTCGTTGCCCCTCGATCTCGTGAGTAATCAAGGCATTGGAGGACTTTTGCCGGGCGTCAGTGCCGGAGACATGCATTCGATGCACAGTTACCAGGCGCATCATGCGAACAGCGGAAATGGCGGCGCGAGTTTTGTGCCGCATGTCGTTGGCGGCGTAAACAGCAACAATGCAGCCAGCAATAATGGCAGCAATAATCCCGATTCCGACGAATCACCCATGGTTGGGGTTTGCGTGCAACAAAGTCCCGTCGTCATTCACTAACGAAGACGACGACGCGAAGGTAAACATTTTAACGAAAACTCGGACCTGTAAACTTGTCAGATTAACTGTAACTAGCGAAAAATCCATACTAAAATAATTATATTATGCACTATTTATAACATTTACACAAAAAACTCACATTTCATTAAATTAATGAATTTTTATTTTATTTTTAAACACAAAAAAACATCAAGTGACAACATTTCTCGCAAACTATTTATTATTTGTTACACATTTTTTAAATTAATTATCATTATTATCAACATAATAAACTATTACTCAAGCTTAGCTTAACTTATTCTTCATACATATTCACAAAACGCCGCAAAAATTTCTCAAAACAAGAAATTTGGGCGTTCTAAAAAAAAATATCTGACAAAAAATAGATTTTTCATACACACAACATACATAACATAAGTCGACGTCATCATACCTAATTGATATAATGCAAAAAAAAATAAAATAATTTAATATTAATTTAGAAAATAAAAAAAAACTACGATATGAGAAAAATGCTATTCACTTAAGACCAATAATAATGATTATTTATAATAATTAAATAAAAAAAATAATTACCGAGTACATTATTTAGCATAAACATTATCTAGCATAACTATTTATGATACAAAAAAAACAGAAAAAAAATAAAAAATTAATAGTTGGTATAAAAAAATGATGATGAGCAAAGAAACCTGTGTAAATATAAAAATTTAAAAAAAATGCTAAAAAAACAGAAATTAGTGATAATACTGATAGACTTAAAAATAAATAAGTACAGGATAATTTAAGATAAAAAACTTACGAAAGTCACGAAAAAAAAACTTTTTACGGAAAAAAATACATTAATTAACACAAAAAACAACAACAACAATAATCCGACGAATCCAACTGAAAAAAAAAACTGAGACTTTAAATTAATTTTTAAACAGTGGCAATGAGTTTTTGAATTGCTGGATAAAAATAAAAAAAAAATAATATAATTCATAGACATTATTACAATATTCTTACTTAAAAAAAAAATCAATATCACATATTATCTTGAAAAGACTTTTTTTTACGAAGATAACGACGATAGCTGTTACGAAAAAAAATAGAGTCAAAAAAAAAACAACAAACATAACAAGAAAAAAAAAATAGCAATAACCGAAAATAACTTCTTCTTTTTTTTACAGAAAAACTTAAACACGTATAAAGTACATACATATTTATAAAGAGAAAAAAACACTACAGGATCAACAAAATGGCATTTCACAACGATCGGGAAACAAGAAAAAAATTATTTTATTGTATATTTTTTTTACCTCGTTTATAAATATTTTTTTATTTGAAAAAAAAAAGAATTAATTTTTAAAAAATAATAAATTTATTAAAAAATTGGACGATTTATGATGAAAAATTGTAGTAAAATTTTTAACCTAATTTATATAATTAAATAAAATATTGTAAAAAAAAATGACGAAAATCATCCGTCTCGACTCAATTTTTATTATTTTAATTTTAATTAAAAAAAATGCAAATATAGTTTTAAATAAAAAAAACATCCTATTTGACGATTTTTTACGAGGTCGTTAAACAATTTATTATTAATTAATATTTAAAAAAAAATGAAGATTAAAACCTCATTCGCGAGACGAAATGCCCTTACTTGGAAATTTTTTGACGAACAATATCTGAAAAAAAAATAAAACAAAGACTTGATTCTTGTACATAATAAATAAATATAAAAAAATTAAATAATAAAAAACATGAAAAAAGTAAAAAAAATAATTATAAATATTAAGTATAATATTAACGTAAAAAAAAATTATTGGCTAAGAAGTGATAACTTTAAGTTAAATTAATTAATTATTATTTGAAATCATTGCTTTTCAGAAATTTCGATCATAAAGCAACAAAACAAAAAAAAATGATTTGAAATAAATAAAACAGAAAAAAAATGTTTTTAAACATAAATTTTTAAATCTTTAATTATTATTTATGAAATTCGGCTTCCGTACTTTAATATTTATTATATTATATTTTTTTCAATTTTTTTTATTCTAAAAAAAAATAATTATTTAAAAATTTTTTGGTAAGTAATTGGCAAATTTAAAATTTTTCAATGGTAAGATTTTTTTAGTTACAAAATTTTTACTCGAAATAATTTTTAAAAAAATAAATCGCGTCAAATAAATAAAAAATAAATACGAGTCCTATAAGAACTGAAACTAATTATGACTTGACAAGACTTGATAACTTTCATTTTTATTTATTCATAATAAATAATAATAGTTATTATTATTTATTTTTTTAACATAATCTAATTTTTCAACAATTTTAAATACACACATAATAAAATAAATCATTCTAAACATCACACATAATACATTAATTAATTATTATCATTAAAAAAAAATTAAAATAATATTAAAAATCGATCATATTGTATGTTTATTGTAATCATTATGTAAGAAAAATATGATTGCATTAAAAAACAATTAAAATATACAATACGAGAACAACAAGAACACAACAAGTGAACACATGATATACATGATACTGCCAGAATTTTTTCATTTTCCTACTTAAAATTTAATTAAAATAATATATTATATTATATATATGATATAAATTTAAAGAAAAAAATTAGATTTAGTCGAGAAAAAAATATAAATGAAAAGAAGTCAAGTCATTTACAATTATTATTATTATAGAAATTATTATCAAAAAAAAATAATAATAATAAAAAAGGGTATTTATGAAAAAAAAATAAATAAAACGGTCGTAGGTTGTTCAAAACAGAAAAGAAGCGCAGAAAGTTAACAATAAATTTGGGCTCTTGTAACAAAATATTCATTTTTGGAGGAAAAATACCTGAGACACATTATTTTCATGGTGAAATAAAAAAAATAAAATAAAAAATATTACAAAATATAAAAAAAAAATAAAAAAGTACCTACAAATATTTAAAGAAAAAAAAAGATACCTTTAATTATGATACCAAACAAAAAAATATTTAACAAAAAAACTCATTTTTTGACGTCGTTTCGTGTTTTTCGCGTTCAACGAGGCGTGTGAAAGGTCTTTCTGGATTCCAAAAATATTATTAAAAAAAATAAATATTTAGGATGAATAATTTCAAAAATAAGGATTTGATGTTTCAACAAAATAAAAAATATTAAATCAACGTTTGATTTAAAAAAAAAACAAAATGTCAAGTAATTGTTGAGATAAATAAAAAAAAAATATTATAGAAAGGGTAGAGAAGTATTGATAAAAGTAATAAATAAATAAAAAAAAATGTAGTTTTAAGACTAAAATAAACAAGTAATAAGTATCGTAAAAAAAATGACAATTTGTTAAAAAAAATATATCTTAAAAAAATGATTGATAAAAAAATAATTAGTTTTTTTCTTGATATTTCATCATTTTTTGATTTATTTCAGCGAATTTTCTTAGAACATGACTTGCGCGCGATAATGTTTCTGTAACTTATTTGCCTTAATGCCGATTTTTTGTTGCAATTTCTGCATTTGGCGTTTCATGGTGTGGATATCTCGTGCATTTCTCGCTGCCATTTCCTGATTTGTCGAAGTCCATCCGATACTTTTGTACTCAGCCAAGACTTTGTGCATTTTTTTATCGGATTTTTTCACGACCACAGCTCTATTCGGGTTAATACGTTGATTGTAGTATCGCATAAGCGAACGATGTCCAATTGTGATGCCCGACGGAAGTACCAATTGATAATCGTCTCCATCGAGAGTATTTTCCTCCGGGTCTATTTCGGCATCAATATCCATTCCTTCTGTGCCGGCATCCGGATAACTCGTGCTGTAATCGTAAAAATCGACGTACTCCGCAAGGGCAGCTCCTTCATGCAACATTTTGCAGTGTCCTTTGTCGATCATGTGTTTGCGGGCGCCCTGCATCGAGTAAAAAGTCTTTCCGCGATCGTTGCACCAGATGCAGATGAAATATTTGCAAATTTTTTCCGCCAAATACGACAAAAGCCCCTCGAGATCTACGACAAATTCGGCATCCGGAATGAAAAATGAGTGCTCGAGTGACATGTGTTTGACGTTGTTGACGATATTTTTGCTGTGATGATCGCAAAACAGGCAATTATTGTTCGCGATGGGATTTTCAAAGTTCTCGTCGGCTTCCCATTCGTCAGAATCGACTTCTTCTACTTCCATGTCGTCGTCGTCATCGTCGTCGCTTTCTGCCTCAGCTACAAACGGTCTGGCTTGTTCGTACTTTGATTCGCCCGTGGCTTTGACGGAAACATCTTCGTCGGCATGCTGTTCCACGAATCGTTTCAAGGCTTCTTTGTGTTTTTTGCTGTTCAAGTGGTTGTCGTGCGCGTTTATCGTTTTGAACAATTTTCCGCAGGCTTTGCAGTATAAACTGTTGTCCTCCGATTGACTTTTTTCGGCGTTTCGTTGCTCGTTGAGGAGTTTTTCGAAACCTTCTGCTGATACGGGAGGCAATTCGGCGATTTTTCGTTTGAGATTGTAGCGATGCCAATCTAGAAAAATGTGAAAAAATGAAAAATTTTGATTTTTAGGAAATGATTGAGGAAATTTACCTGTTTTGAAATGATCTCTTTGTTGTTCGAACGTCTGGAAACGAACGCTGCAGTTTAAGCACGTTAAATTTGACATCTTTTCACGAGATGATCACGTTGAAAGTGCTTCAAAATTGATTTGTTTTCAATGTTTTGGTGCTCAACACGTTTTATTTCGCAATTTGACTCAACTAAGGCCGATACAAATAAAAAATGTGTTTCCTATTTTTTGAAATATTTTAAAAATTATTTTTAAAAAATTTTCTTAAGAATATTCAAATATTTTTAAAGTTTAAAGATTAAGTTTTTAATCTAAATTAATCAATAAAAATTTATAAAATTTGCTTAATTTGCAGCTTGGTTTAGTTTATTTTTTCAAAACTGTGTCAAAGCCATTTTTGACAAATCTTGCTCCAAATGGATAAAAATTTGTCAGAGGGCTCTAATTTATCATTTTTAATCATTTTATAACTCAAAACTGCCAAAAAATTGAAACTGAAAAAAATTTTTTTCTTTGACATAGTTTTGTTTTAAAAACTAAATCAAGAGCAAAAAAACTGTGTCAAAAACTGTGTCAAAGCCAATTTTGTCAAATTTTGCTCCAAATGGATAAAAATTTGTCAGAGGGCTCTAATTTATCATTTTTAATCATTTTATAACTCAAAACTGCCAAAAAATTGAAACTGAAAAAAATTTTTTTCTTTGACATTTTTGTTTTAAAAACTAAATCAAGAGCAAAAAAACTGTGTTTTGTTTTAAAAAAATGGATAAAAATTTGTCTAATTTATCATTTTTAATCATTTTATAACTCAAAACTGAAAAAAATTGAAACTGAAAAAAAATTTTTTCTTTGACATAGTTTTGTTTTGAAAACTAAATCAAGAGCAAAAAAACTGTGTCAAAGCCAATTTTGTCAAATCTTGCTCCAAATGGATAAAAATTTGTCAGAGGGCTCTAATTTATCATTTTTAATCATTTTATAACTCAAAACTGCCAAAAAATTGAAACTGAAAAAAATTTTTTTCTTTGACATAGTTTTGTTTTAAAAACTAAATCAAGAGCAAAAAAACTGTGTCAAAGCAATTTTTGTCAAATTTTGCTCCAAATGGGTAAAAATTTGTCAGAGGGCTCTAAATCATTTTTAATCATTTTATAACTCAAAACTGCCAAAAAATTGTCAAAGCCTTTTGTCAAATTTTGCTCCAAATGGATAAAAATTTGTCAGAGGGCTCTAATTTATCATTTTTAATCATTTTATAACTCAAAACTGCCAAAAAATTGAAACTGAAAAAAAATTTTTTCTTTGACATAGTTTTGTTTTAAAAACTAAATCAAGCGCAAAAAAACTGTGTCAAAGCCAATTTTGTCAAATTTTGCTCCAAATGGATTGAAATTTGTCAGAGGGCTCTAATTTATCATTTTTAATCATTTTATAACTCAAAACTGCCAAAAAATTGAAACTGAAAAAAATTTTTTTCTTTGACATAGTTTTGTTTTGAAAACTAAATCAAGAGCAAAAAAAACTGTGTCAAAAAAAATTTGCTCCAAATGGATAAAAATTTGTCAGAGGGCTCTAATTTATCATTTTTAATCATTTTATAACTCAAAACTGCCAAAAAATTGAAACTGAAAAAAAATTTTTTCTTTGACATAGTTTTGTTTTGAAAACTAAATCAAGAGCAAAACTAAATCAAAAACTGTGTCAAAAACTGTGTCAAAGCCATTTTTGTCAAATCTTGCTCCAAATGGATAAAAATTTATTAGAGGAGCTTTAATTTAACATTTTTAATCATTTTATAACTCAAAACTGCTAAAAAATTGAAACTGAAAAAAAATTTCTTTGACATGGTTTTGTTTTGAAAGTATATGATTCTCTATTTTTTTTTTATTTTTGCTAAATTTTTATTTTTGAATAAAAAATATTGAAAAAGTTTTTCTTATTTTCAAATATTTTATTTTAGATTTTTCTTCTAAAATTTTTTTGATAAAAAATTTGAAAATTTTTTAAAATAGAAAACATTTTTAATTATTGTCGTGTCCTTTATCATTTTAAGCCAACTCACTGTAAATATTGAATTAGCATTTGGTATCTTTTAATTTAAATTCGTAAACAAAACCGAAATCCTTTGCGCCTTCGTGATTTTCCCTTCGTAGTTTAGTCCTTTCGCTGCCTCCATCGAATCATGAGTGAATTTAACAGCAAAGCTCTTGGGCGAAAGTAAGTTTTTATGTCATTTACATGCAAGACATAAAATTTTACGATCCATTTCCTCTTTTTTGCAGCAAACACAGTCGTCACAAGCAACAAAAAGACAAACACAGTAAATTCAAGCCAAAATCCAGTCTACCAGTGCATCCAACTCGCATCGTTCTCGAGTCAAATTGGTCATTTTACGACGAAAACTCCGACGAAGATGACAGCAGCTCGTCCGCAGCGCCCGATTTTCAAGAAGTTTTGCGACAAAGCACCAACGTTGGCGCCTATTTTCAGTTCAAAGACGAAAAGGAGCAACAAAAGGACAAAAGTGAGGACTTTAAATCGTCACTTTTTCACATCGACTCAAAGTTAATGGAGTGTGCCTTGTCGACAATTCCCTTTTATCAGAGGCTCGATATCCCATCGCAATATTTTAGTGCAGAAGAATTGGAAGATCAGGACCAAATTGCAACGGAAAATGAGGAAAAGTACCGCAAAATGTGCGAAAATCGCAGTAAAGAGCTTTTAGTTGGGAAGAAAAGCAACAAAAAACTGCCTGAAATTCATCCACAGACCCAGCAGCGACCTGTGAGATTTTCCGAAGATACGGAAATGGAGACTGACTCCACGCGCGACGAGCTAGATGAGATCCTTGAGGGCACGAGATCGTTTCATATTGTCGTCGAACCAGTTTTGAAGTTTAAAACGACGTCAGAAAGTACCGCAGTTGTCTCCGCCGCTGAGCCTGAAAGTAAGGAAAGCATGCAAAAATGGTTAGATGACCTCCTTTCGTAAAATAATTGAAGAAAAAAGGTGATTTAACGACTTCAATAGTGCTCTAATAAATTTTAGTTAAAGGAAATAATTTGCATTTTATTCAAAAGAGCAAAAAAAAATAATTTATCGAATAACTCCGGTTTGTGTAGAACAAAAAAAAATCAATAGTTGAATATTTCCGGTTGTCTTCCATTCATTCATGTAGTCCATTCCACTTTTTTTTTTCTTAGTCTGACTTCATTTTGCACAAAGTGTACATGGGTACCATATGCGGCTCACTCGAAAAATTGAATTTAACCAAAGCTTCACGTCCTCCGCCGAAAATTTGCAATACTTGTCCGACCTGATCGCGATTCTCGCCCGAGATAGCTTTGCAATATTCGCGCAAACGTGGTGCAACGGGCTCCAAATTGCTCGCTTGAACCGTCACGACGCGATCTTCCTCGATCAAGAAGACGGAACAAACGCCATTGTTGACGGTACGAATGATGCCATTTTGCCCGGACAAGTCGTTGTCGTCGTTCGACTTAATTTTCACCTCGATGTCGGTTGTGCACCAATCGTTCATTTGGGAATCCAAGCTGGCGCCCGGCGTTTGTGGATTGTAGGGAGATGAGGGCCCGGCAGCGGGCGAATAACCAGTTGGCGATGGAGTGCCCATGTAACCAGATGCATAAGGGCTCGGGCTTGGGCTGGAGCTTGCTTGATACGGACTGTAACTTTCGCTGCCGTACATGTGAGATGAGCCGGGAGTTTGGGGCGCGAATGGAGTGTGTTGGTATCCTGAAAAAGAAAATTGATAATTTTAGTATTTTTGAAAAATTTATTTTAATCATGGATTTTTATTTTTGAGCTTTTTGAATTTTTTTAATACATATTTTCAAAATTAAAAAATATTTTTTTGTAAAAATCAAAGAAAAAATTTCAAAATGTGCATTGGGATAAAAATTCAAAATGTGTATTGGGTCAAATTATTTGAATGTAAATTGGGGCAAATATTGGAAAATATTCATTAGGATGAAAATTCAAAATTTATATTCGGGCAAAAGTCTGATATTGATCAATAGAATTTAAAATGTGCATTGGGATAATAATTTAAAATAAGAATTATGGGAAAAATTTCATAATTTGCATTGAGATGAGAATTCTAAAAATTCAAATTGCTCAAAAAGAAAGTTTTCATTGTAATAAAAAGTAAAAAATTGGCATTGGGATGAAAATTCAAAATGTGCATTGGGTAAAAAATTTCAAAATAAGAAATGTGAATTGGGACAAAAAAATTCAAAATGTGAAAATATTTAAAAGTTGCATTGGGATTTTAATCAAAATGTGTATTGTATTAAAAATTTCAAAATTTACATTGGGATGAAACTCAAAATATGTATAGGGATAAAATTTGCATTGGGATGAAAATTAAAAATATGCATTGGGATAAGAATTAAAAAAATGAGCTTTGGGATAAAATTTCATCATTGAATGAAAAAAATTTAAATGGAAAGTAAAATAAAATAAAATAAAAATAAAATTGGAATAAAAAGTAAAAAAGTTACATTCAGTTGAAAATCAAAATAGGGTTCAAAATTTGAATTTCAAAATTTGAACTGGAAAAAAAATTTCAAAATTTGCATTGGGATGAAACTCAAAATTTATATTGGGATAAAAATTTGCATTTATGTAAAATTTCTTGAATAAAAATTGTTTATTCTTACCTGGCGTGCTTGGATTATATCCCGGCGATGGATTCGCCTCATCCAAATTATACTCGTAATCGTTCATACGTGCGGGCGTATTTGCGGGATCCCAAGCGCCATGTCGTGGCGTCATACTGCCATCGTGCGACGGAGTCATGCCGCCAAAGGGTGTTCGACTTCCATCGTATTGCGGCGTTGCTCCTCCATGCAACGGTGTCTTTGATCCCGCATTGTAAATCGGTGTTTGAGCTCCGTGCGACGACGACGGTGTACGTGCCGGAGTTCTGCCATAACTCGAAATACTGCCATCCTTTGCGGGTTGTCCAACGACAGCAATGTGATTACGATCGACAGAAATTGTCTGACACGACGAATGCAGTTCGACACGAGCTGTGCTCTCAGTGGCATCTTTGACAATTCCAACGGCGCCCTTGTACGGACCTCCGGTAATTTTGATACTTTTTCCGAGAATTTCACGATCACGCGAAACGCGATTGTTGAAACCGCCTCGTCCGCCGCGACCTCCGCCTCTTCCGCCACGTTGACCGCCCGAAGGATGCATCGGAGAATGGATGCGGGGCGACATGAGCCCGTTAAAAAGTCCCAATGGCGCAGCGTTGTTGGCATTATTTTTGCTTCCGCCCGCAAGTTGCAAGTGATGCGTTTTACAGACGAAAATACCGCCGTTTTCGGTGTACATACGAGAGTGTAAGAATGCCAAATTGCGATAAATGTGCTTGATTTCGCCATCTCGACCCTGAAAAAGATAAAATTTCATTAGAAACTAATTTTTTATGAAAAATCATAAATTTTTCTTACAGCATGGGGTCCTTCGATGGCTTTGACGATATCTTTGCGACGAATTTGATTGTGTTCGCTGTCCAAAGCGATCGTATTTCGGTTCTCACGACGTTTTTGTAAAGCAGTTGGCTTACATTCGACGACTTTTCCATGCATGCTCAACACATGGAAGTTTTCGCGCTCCAAACGGACAATTACACCAACGTTTTGTGCACTGTAAGTAAAAAAAAGTTAAAAAATTAGATATTTTTCATAATTTTCACAAAAAGCAGCTTAAAAATTATTTCTTGAAAATTTTTTTGTCCCAAATTTTTTTTATTTTTTTTTTCATCTAAAAATGTTTGCTCAAAATGTTTAAAAATTAAAAAAAAAATATTTGATCTATTTTTTTTATTTTAAAAATTAAAAAAATAATTTTAAATTAAAACAAAAATTAATTAAAAAAAATTGAAAAAAAAATAATTTAATCCTTTTTTAAAACCAATTTCTTCAAAAAATTATTGAAAAATATTTTAAAGAATAAAAAAAAATTTTTTAATATTTTTTTTTAATTTTTTTAGATTTTTTCAATAAAAAAATATTTAATTAAAGTTCTCAAAAAACAAAAAAAAATAAATTGTTTTGAATACATAATTTTCAGATAAAAAAAAATAACTTACTCCAATTGAACCAAATCTCCCCATTGATATTGCCCCAAGGAATCAACGCCTGTCGCCATATCCGAGCACAATTGCAAATCGCGTGGCAAAACTTCCAACTCGTGCATCGTCAAATCCGACACCAAAACAACGCGTTGCGGCTCGACACGCACAATCAAGCCAGTTTCGCCCTCATAACGACCCGCAAGTACCTTCGCATGGTCTCCCGCTTTGAAATATTTCCGCAACTCGCCCGCCTTAAAGATCAACGGATCCTTCAAGTCTTCGTGTTTCGGCTGAACGGTGATCATGGCGCCATCAATTGCGATAATTTTCGCTTGCAAATTCTCCAAGTCGCCGCATGCAACTTCGACATTGTCTCCCATTGAGAAGGAATGTGTTCCCGATGGATCGGATTTCGAGACAGCAATTTCAATGTTGATGTCTTCCGGTTGCTCTTCGAACCTTTCGAGCTCGGCAAGTGTTGGTTTGACGCCGTCTGCGAGAATTGCCGACATTGTGAAGTTTTTGTACAAAAACCCCTTGCGACTGTAACGATTTCCCTCGAAAATCAAGAAATCTCCGTCGGATGTAACTTCGCCGCCAATTGCGCGAATTTGTTCGGGATCGAAGGGTTTTGCTGGCGGACGACGTTTTTTCTTGCGTTTCGCGTCATCGGCTTCACTTTGGGTTGTTCGCAGGGCGCCACGTAAACGCGTGTAATCGATACGCGGCAAAAGCTTCAAATGAACCTGATTTTGGGCGAGATCGACGTAATCGACTTGCGCGATGTCATCTTTGTACAAGCCGCGCTTCAAACGAACCCATTGTTTCGATCGCAACGTGCTTTGATCCTTGACGACTTTTAGTACGTCAGTCATTTCCTTGATCGGGACCATTTCTTGCTTCCAAATTCCCATGCGCAAGTTTCCAACATTTTGGATGGCGGCTTTTGTATGCGTTTGTTTGTACGCTTCGACGTAAATGTAGCCTTTGACGCCTTCCGGAGCCACGACTGTCTTAATTTGCAACGGTTCATCCGTATTTGCGTATGTCAGGAACTTACGCATCAGCAAAAGAGCCGTTGCTTTTTCCTCGCCAATGCGACATTTGACCATCCACAAGTTGGGATCCTTAATTCCGGGCAGCAAAGTTTGCTGCGTAATCTCATCGGACATTTCTTCGCCGCCATCGCCGAAATGACGACGTGCCACAGACTCGTCAGCGTACTTTTTACGCAAATATTCCTCAATTTCGTCTTCTTTCTGCGAGTCCCAAAGGGCTCCGCGACGTCTATTTTCGATTTCGCGCGCAGTTTGACCAAATTCCTCGATTTCGTTTCCGACAATGCCAATTTCTTGCGCTCCATCTTCCCATTCGTCGTCTTCCTCAACCTCGTCATCGACTTCTGCCTCGTCAATAATGAATCCGCCGTAACGTTCCTTCTTCTTTTTCTTGCGCGGATGATCGTCTTCCTCCTCGTACTCTTCCGAATCCATGTCGTCTTCCTCTTCTTCGTCACGCGGGCGACGATTTTTGCGATTTCGTTGCGGTTGTTGAACCTCATTGTCCGATCCGGATCCGCTGCGGGAGCGGGACGAACGATTTGATCCCTCGGAACCGCTGTCTGAAGCGTTACTCACTTCAGAATCAGACATTTCTCGTCCTGAAATGAAAAAAAATCGGAAATTTTAGTAGAATTTTTGGCAATGCATAATATGGCGTTGTTTTGGGAACGTAAACAACTTCTCGGGACAAATTTGGGAATTCAATATTTTCGTGAAACTAACAAGATTTGGAGGGAAATTTATGTTTCAGGAGATGCTCGGGGAGTTTTACCTTAATTTTAAACACTTTTCACGCTCAAAATGTCTGATTTTCTTAGTTTAATTTAAATTTTTCGTGGAAATTCGAATGAATTGAGAATTCTCGGCTCACTTTTGAAACGTCAAATATACTTTTTTCTTATTGGTCGACAGTTTTATGCGCATCAGCCAATCAAATTTCTGAAATAAAATTCAAATTTAACGATCGTTTTTTTAACAAATTTTAATAAACATGAATTAATCAATTTATTTTATAAATAATTTATAAATTTTAATTTAAGACGGATTCTTTAACAAAACAAAAAATCAGAAAAGTCATTTTTTGACCAGTTTTAAGCCTAAAATTGAATAAATATTCATTCTAAAGATGATTTCTGATCATATTGGGTCGATATTTGATGAAACAAAAAAAATCAGCGTTTTGAAGTTCAAACGCTGATTTTTTTACAAGTCATTTTTTGATCACTTTTAAGCCTAAAATTGAATAAATATTCATTCTAAAGATGATTTCTGATCATATTGGGTCGATATTTGACGAAACAAAAAAATCAGAGTTTGGAAGTTCAAACGCTGATAAATTTAACAAGTCATTTTTTGACCAGTTTTAAGCCTAAAATTGAATAAATATTCATTCTAAAGATGATTTCTGATCATATTGGGTCGATATTTGACGAAACAAAAAATCAGCGTTTGGAAGTTCAAACGCTGATAAATTTACAAGTCATTTTTTGATCACTTTTAAGCCTAAAATTGAATAAATATTCATTCTAAAGATGATTTCTGATCATATTGGGTCGATATTTGACAAAACAAAAAAATCAGCGTTTGGAAGTTCAAACGCTGATTTTTTTAACAAGTCATTTTTTGACCAGTTTTAAGCCTAAAATTGAATAAATATTCATTCTAAAGATGATTTCTGATCATATTGGGTCGAAATTTGAAGAAACAAAAAAATCAGAGTTTGGAATAAATATTCATTCTAAAGTTCAAACGAAACTGATTTTTTTTTTTTACAAGTCATTTTTTGACCAGTTTTAAGCCTAAAATTGAATAAATATTCATTCTAAAGATGATTTCTGATCATATTGGGTCGATATTTGACAAAACAAAAAAATCAGCGTTTGGAAGTTCAAACGCTGATTTTTTTACAAGTCATTTTTTGATCACTTTTAAGCCTAAAATTGAATAAATATTCATTCTAAAGATGATTTCTGATCATATTGGGTCGATATTTGACAAAACAAAAAAATCAGAGTTTGGAGGTTTTTTTTACAAGTCATTTTTTGACAAAGCCTAAAATGATTTTTTTGCAAGTCATTTTTTGATCACTTTTAAGCCTAAAATTGAATTAATATTCATTCTAAAGATGATTTCTGTTCATATTGGGTCGATATTTGACGAAACAAAAAAATCAGATCACTTTTAAGCCTAAAATTGAATAAATATTCATTCTAAAGATGATTTTTGTTCATATTGGGTCGATATTTGACGAAACAAAAAAATCAGCGTTTGGAAGTAAAAACGCTGATTTTTTTACAAACATTTTTTGACCAGTTTACAGCTCCAAAATTGATTTTTTTACAAGTCATTTTTTGATCAGTTTTAAGCCTAAAATTGAATAAATATTCATTCTAAAGATGATTTTTGATCATATTGATCAAAAAAATCATTTGGAGTTCAAACGCTGATTTTTTTTTCTGATTTTTTGACAAAGCCTAAAATTGAATAAATATTCATTCTAAAGATGATTTCTGATCATATTGGGTCGATATTTGACGAAACAAAAAAATCAGAGTTTGGAGGTTCAAACTCTGATTTTTTTTGCAAGTCATTTTTTGACCAGTTTTAAGCCTAAAATTAAATAAATATTCATTCTAAAGATGATTTCTGATCATATTGGGTCAATTCAAACGCTGATTTTTTTACAAGTCATTTTTTGACCAGTTTTAAGCCTAAAATTGAATAAATATTCATTCTAAAGATGATTTCTGATCATATTGGGTCGAAATTTGATGAAACAAAAAAATCAGAGTTTGGAGGTTCAAACTCTGATTTTTTTTACAAGTCATTTTTTGACCAGTTTTAAGCCTAAAATTGAATAAATATTCATTCTAAAGATGATTTCTGATCATATTGGGTCGAAATTTGATGAAACAAAAAAATCAGAGTTTGGAGGTTCAAACTCTGATTTTTTTTACAAGTCATTTTTTGACCAGTTTTAAGCCTAAAATTGAATAAATATTCATTCTAAAGATGATTTCTGATCATATTGGGTCGAAATTTGATGAAACAAAAAAATCAGAGTTTGGAGGTTCAAACTCTGATTTTTTTACATAGTCAAACTCTTTTTTTTACAAGTCATTTTTTGACCAGTTTTAAGCAGTTTTAAGCTCTAATTTTGAATAAAGTATTTTTTGACAGTTTTAAGCCTAAAATTGAATAAATATTCAGTTGATTTCTGCCATATTGGGTCGAAATTTGATGAAAAAAAAAATCAGTTGATTTCTGTTCATATTGGGTCGATATTTGGAGGTTCAAACTCTGATTTTTCTTGCAAGTCATTTTTTGACCAGTTTTAAGCCTAAAATTGAATAAATATTCATTCTAAAGAGGATTTCTGATCATATTGGGTCGATATTTGACGAAACAAAAAAATCAGAAGGTTCAAACTCAGTAAAAAATCATATAAAGCCTAAAATTGAATAAATTTCAAAAGATGATTTTTGATAATTTTTTTTGTTGATTTCTGTTCATATATAATTTTTTTATAAAGTTTGTTTCTTTTATTAAAAAAAATAATTTAATTTCAAAATAATCTTAATTTTTCCTTTTAAATCACATTCGGTAATTGCTCAAACAACAATTCTTTCCCTCTTGCATCGTCTTCTTCCGTTCTCTCATCCTCCGGTCGATCATCGTCTACTTCATACTCCGTAAAATCCTGCGGAATATTAATTTCCTCCGTCATGAAATCCTCTTTGTGCAACTTTGCCCATCTCCGAGAAACACTTTTGTCAATACATTTTCGGAAAACCATACAAGTAACATGCTCCATTTTCTCAAACATGATACGATTGAAGCCCATTAACGAGATCGTGTATCTCCAATTCTTCATTAATTTCGCATTTGCTCCCACATGCTTCGAATCTGGCGTAATTATCACGAGCAAACCTTCATTATCGAGCACTTCATAAGCATTTTGAACACATTTTATGCGTTGTTTCGACGACGGAAGATATTCCAGGAGCAAACTAAAGACCACGACATCGAAAAACGTGTGAGGCAAGTGCGAAAGACGATTATGACAAAAGTTCATTGGCTCATCAACGATTTCTACATTCGTAAAATCCATTTTGAACACTCCGCTGGACTTGCTGGGAGCAATATCGATGGCAATTACGTCAAAATTCTCGTATTTCGTAAAAGGATTGAAGCAACTTCCAACATCCAAGAGTCGAATCGGGGAGTTTTCTTCTGTGGGTCGTCGGTAACATGGTACGGGCTTGAACGGATTGTCCAAATTTTCGAGGTAAGCCTTTTCTAGTATCTCTTCTTCCTTTTTTCGATACTTTTCGATTGATTTTTCGTCAAAATACTGCCGACATTGCTTCACAGTCCAGTCAATTCGGTTTAATTCCTTGTCTCTATTCACTTTCCAATGGTTTTCTGATAAATTTTTCATCGCCTCCGCATAATCTCTCAATTGTTTCTCCTCTTCTAGGTGTTGTTTCCACGCAAGATCACTTCCGATGAGTTTTGCCGCGTTTCGCAGATTTTTATGAACATCCTTAATGAAGCCCGATAACTCCAAATGCTCTTTTGAAGCCATTTTCAGACTTCGTGGAACGAAATTTCCGTGTGTGAGATTTGTTTACATCCGAAAATGTCAAATAAACGTCAAAACCGGCATTGTTGACAAACAACTGAGCACAAATTTCACCGGAAAATCGATAAAAATCCACAAATGATCGAGCTAAAAGGCGAAAAAATTGTTCCTGACATCGTTCATGAGTACACCCCGAAGATCCGGAATGGAAATATCCCCATTGTGATCGATAATGGTATGAAATTTAACGTTTTTTGGCTTTCCCTCGCATTTCAAACTGAAATTTTCTTTTAGGAAGCTACCAATGTCGCGTTGGATGGGCTTGTAACAAGGAACCATCGTTAACTTTTCGTAATTTAATCGCCAAACCACGTAAGGAACGGAATAAAAAAGACGAAACAGGCACCGCAAACCAACCGCCGGTCCAAATTGGCAACGAAATTGTCAATATTGAAGCTTTGCGATTCCAACTGAAGAGCCAATTCGATCGAAATGTCGTCACACATTACCAGATTCAAGAACAAATCTTCGATTACACGTTTAAACATCTCGGCATTACAACTTCAGGCGTCGCACATCCAATTGTCATGACCGAATGCTTTGGAAATCCGAATAGTTGTCGAGCGTTGATGTCGGAATTGTTGTTTGAATGCTATGGGGTCCCTTCTGTGGCTTATGGCGTCGATGGATTGTTCAGTTACAAGTTTAGTAATGCGGCGCGAGATGGTTTAATCGTCAATATTGGCTACAATACGACCCATGTCATTCCCGTGCTCAATCACAAAGTCATCGGAGTGAATGCGCGACGCATAAATATCGGCGGATGTCACATGATAAATTATTTGCATCGATTATTGCAGCTAAAATACCCCGTTCACGTGAATGCCATCACCATTAGTCGTGTTGAAGAGCTTTTGCATGAACATTGCTCCATCGCGTATGACTACATGGAAGAGCTGAAGAAATGGAGTAACCTCGATTACTACGAAAAATATGTGAAAATCATCCAATTACCCTATACGGTGCCCGTAGCAGCTCCCGTGATGAGTGCCGAGCAAAAATTAGAGAAGAAACGGGAGTTGGCAAAGCGTCTCGTGGAGATGAATGCCCGAAAACGCGAAGAAAAATTACTTGAGGACGAAGAAACGTTGCAAAAACTGATTTTAATCCGTGACATGTACTTCAACAAGGACGAAGGTGACTTCGAAGATGCTCTTAAACAAGCAGAAATCGCCAGTTACGAGGAACTCGAGAAACAAATCACGCAAATAAGCAACCGCATCGAACGAGTGAAGCAAAAAATGGCCCAAGCTGAGAGCGGGAACCAAACTCCCGAAGAAAAACCCATCGTAGTACCCCAACCGCCGCCAAATTTGAGCATGGAAGCATGGTTAACGGACATCAAACGCAAAAGAACGTTGCTCATGGAGAAAAAAGCTGCCAAACGACAACGGAAACAAGATTTAGCAAAGCGTCGAACTGCCGCCGCACAAGAACGCATGCGAATAATCTCACAATTGGCAAAAAAAGAAAAAGGCACCGACGATTTCGGAAGTCGCGACGAAGATTGGGACATTTACAAGACGATAAGTCGCGAGGGTGGCGACAGCGATAGCGAATTGGAGAACGAAAAGCTCATGGAATACGAGGAAGTGTTGCGACATCACGAACCGGAGATGTTCGAATCGCAAATTACGGAAGGAAATGCCGCGGAATTGAATCAGGTGAGAATTTTTATTTTCTACTTGGTAAGGCTTCGACAAAGGGATCGTCATCGCGGAGTTTTAAGGCGTCGCCAACTCCGTACAGCTCGTCTTCGTTGACGCGCATATGCATGGGCGGTATTAGCAGGGCAGCTACCATGCGACTTTCGGCATTCAGGAAGTTGAAAGTTGAGCAGGCCTGTTCCGTGCGCAGTACTTCGACGTTAATTTTGTATTTTTTCATGAAGGCGAGGATTTTTTTCATGAAATTGGGGTCGACTTCAGCATCTCCGATGCCTAAAATTAAAATGTCGATTTTGGGTTCTAACAGGGCGATGAGTCGTAAGCTGTTTTCGTCGATGTCGTCCTTCGATGCGACGTCCCATGATAAAACTGTCCTAAAAAATATGAAAAAAAAAAATTTTTTGAAAAAAAATTATTGAAGGAAATTTATTTCAAACTTTTTTTTTTAATTTTGTCTTTTTTGAAAGTTAGAAAGTCAAAAAAAATTAAAAAAAAATTTTATTAAAAATTTAAATTTTTTTATGTTTTTTTTGAAAATTATTTCACCGAATCAATTTTTTAATTAAATTCAATAATTTAATTAATTAAAAAAAATTAATTAATTAATTAATTAAAAATTAATTAAATATTTTTTTTTGTTAATTTTTTTTAAACATAATTTTTCTCTAAAAATAAAAAAAAAATATGAAATATTTTTTTATCAATTTTTTTCTTAATTTTAATTTAATTTTTCTTAATATTTTCTTAAATTATTAAATTTTAATTTAAAAAAAAATTAAAAATCCTTCAAATATTCCATAATTTAAAAAAAAAAGTTTGAAATAAATTTAAATCACCTTTTTTTGATGAAAAAATATCAAAATCTTACTTTGGAAAAATCGCCATGGGACCCAAAACGAAAACCCTGTTGTTCAACCGAAACCCAAGTTGACTGTACGAATCAACCATGAGTCCGTATTCGTGATCTGCATTCAGCAATGACATGGTTGTCTTCCCATCGCAGTCATAAGCACCCGAATAGCTCCTAATTTGTCCATAATTTGTACTTTTATTGATGTTTTGCTTCAAAAACTGGCAACTACAAGAGCAAAAATGCATTATATAAACTCTGGAACACTCGGCGATACAAAATTACCTCAAAACCGGTCTTTGACTCCTCACATTCAATCCATTTCTCGCTAGATTTCTTATTATTTGACGTCCTAATTGTGCCATTTTTGCTAATTTATCTCTAAATTCCTAAATATTCGTGATTTTCTTAACACAAAAACTCGACTTGTGAAATTTTTGTCTCTGTTTTGATGGAACAAATGTCATAAAGTTCAATTTTCTACCGCTAGAGGTCTAAAATCTGTTAAATTTTCATGAATTTTTGTATTTTTCAGCTCCATGTCGGCGTCGAAGCGATTCGAGCTCCCGAACTTTTGTTTCAGCCATCGATGATCGGATGCCAGGAAGCAGGATTAGCGGAAATTATTGATTTTGTGTTGAAAATGTTCAGTCCGGAGGATCAATTGAAGTTGGCGAACAATGTTTTCTTAACGGGAGGTGCTTCAAAGTTTCCCGGGCTGCGTGAAAGACTCGATCGGGAGTTGTTGGAAATGCGTCCCTTTGAGACGTCGCACAAAATTACCTTCGCTAAGAGTGCGTCGATGGATGGATGGTATGGCGCCCGTGAATTCGCGAATAACTCGAAGGAATTGAAAAAAGCGTTACTCACAAAAGCGGAATACGAAGAGAAAGGCGGTGAATATTTCAAGGAATTTTTCTGTTCAAATCAGTATTTTTCGACGCCAATCGCACAACCGCCAACGGAATAAAAAATTTAATTTTTATCATGAAACTCTATTTTTTTTCTTATATTTTATATACAATAACTCTCTCTCTCTTTGTCTCTAAAGTACCTAAATTTTTTATATTTTTTTATTTTTTATTTCTTGTACGCCTCAGTATTACTCATTTTTCGTGGAAAAGTCAATAATTTCCACTAAACACCGTCCAAACTCCTCCAAAATCATCTTTTCCGATGTCGTTGGGTCCATTTCGCGTTTTTGGCATTCCTCTGCTTGAGCAATCATACACTGGACTGTCGCCTCGATGACATCGGGAGTCATAAAATTGAACGGATGCTTGTTGTTAGCGGCATTTTTGTCATTTTGCTCGTGTGCCGCTCGTTTCATCGCTTGTTTCTCACGTTGGAGCTCGCGTTCAGCTGCTTCCTTCTCCTCAGCCATGGCGGGATCAAAATTATGACATCCTGAAATTTAATTTTTTAATTAAATTTTCAATTTTTTTAGTAAATTTTTTAAAAATTTCTCACCGATACACTTGCAAATTCCAGAACACGTGACTTTTGCTTCGTAACACTCGCAATAATTCTTCAAACAACCGGATCTCTTGCAATTGCAACCTTTGTGATGAAGACGCAGCGTTTCAGTATCCTTAATTTTTGGCCTGAAAATGATGATGAAGCAAAAAGAAAAATTGTGACGTTTCACGTGATAACAGATAATTCGTCGCCTACTTACTTGAAGGCATAGGGATTGCGTTCTAAGCATTGTCGGACAGCTTTTTGACGATCATCCTCGTGGTCGACAGTGTTAAAGCAGTCTTTGCAGTTACAATCGCCGCAGAATTCGCCCGCTGCGAAACAATCGCAGTACAATTTCAGGCATTGGGACTTTGTGCAGTTGCAACGACGTTTTTTGTTTCCTAAAAAATGATTTGAAAAATTAGTTTTATAAAAAAATTATTAAAGAAAATTTAATTTTTAAAAATTATTTTTTTTTAATGTTTAAAAATTTATTTTGTTATTCAAATTTTTAGAAAAAAAATAATTTTTTTTAATTTAAAAATTTAAAAAAATCTCATGTAAAAAATTGTATTTTGTGCAAAATATTGAGAAAAATTCTTGAACAGAATTTTATAAAAATTTTTTAATCTAATTTTTTTTAATATTAAAAAAATTGAACTTTGAAGAAAATTTCTTGAAAGAAAAATGAATGAAATTTATTATTAAAAAAAAATATTCTAAAAATTTAAATTTTAAATTTTGAAAAAATATATAAAAGAAAAATTTTCAAAAACTGATTTAAAAAAAAAAAATTTTAAATCGAAAAATTGTTTTAAAAAAATTTTGTGCTAAAAAATTATTTTTTTTTGAGAAATTTTCTTGAAAAAAAAAATGAATGAAATTTATTATTAAAAAAAAATATTCTAAAAATTTAAATTTTTGAATTTTGAAAAAATATAAAAAAAAATTTTGTAAAAATAATTTTTTGGAATTGATTTTTTAAGATAAAAAAAAATTGAAATCGAAAAAATATTTTATGGAAATTTTTTAAAAGAAAAATTATTTTTATTTTTTTCAAAATATTCAAAAAAAAAAAAAAATTTTTTAAAGAAAATTTTTGAAAAGAAATAGAAATTTCGTAACAAACCTTCTTCATCCTCAAACTTTTCTCGTTTAATTTTACGAGCGGAATTTGTCGTGATAATCGTACGTGGCATCAACTTCTTATCAGGTTGTTTCGCTTGCAATTCTCTCAACTGTTCCATGTAATCCGACGGCAACATGACAATTTTCGTCTTACTATTGCTTCCCGGGATGATATTTACGCCCTTGAGTTGATTCAATTGACTTGTTGTCAGAACTGTTGTTCTTGTGACCTTTTCTCCAGACTTTTGTGGCTAAAAAAATTTTCAAAAATTCACTTTTTGACAAAAATTAGCTTAAAAAAATCTTTACCGTCATTTTTGAAGGATCTTTTTCCTTTTTAACTACTGCGATCAGCTTTTGCGGCGATGAATGTTCACGTTTGACGACGGTTTGAACAGGTCGCTGCTAAAAAAAAATATTAAATTTATTTTTCTACGAAAAATTAAGTAAAAATAACGTCTTACCAACACTCGATCTTGTCTCACTTGAGATCCGCCAGCTTGAACAAGTGTATATGTCCCGCTTGTCTTCCCGGGAACCAAAACTCGATTCGCTCCTGCGTTCGTCGGCGACAAAGTCGAGTTAATAATCTTTTTCGGACTACTTTGGATCGTTCGTGGTTGAATAGCGACATTCGAAGGTGCTTGCGAGTTCAAAACTCGAACATATTGAACGCCTTTTCCGGGAATATTCACGGCTTGCAGTGTTCCGCTGCTCGATTGTTGATTCAAAAGCACTCGCTGAGCATTCGGACTTGCAGATTTGTTCAAGATTGTTCTTGTTTGTGTAGCAAGAGGCGGCGAACGGATCTGTTTTACGGTTATTTGAGGCGGCGCAGGCTTTTGCACAACTTTACTGTTGAGAATTGTCGGAGAACTTTGGTTGCCAGCGTTTGTTGTACGAGTAATTGTTACATTTCCGCGATTTTGCGGAACGTATTGACGCGTTATTGTGGTCGTTTCCATGGGTTCATCCTTCGCAGCGACGAAATATTGCTGCCCGCCGGATTGTTTCAAGACATATTTCGCACTGCTCGATGCCTGAGGCGAAATTATTTGCGTAACGACGCGTTGTTGCGGCGTCGAAACGACTTGCGGAGCACTTTTACGCACGATTTGAATGCCGCCCGATTGTGGCTGGGACTCGATTTTAATGGAAACTGGTTGCGGCGCACTTTGAACAATCATTATTTGACCTTGAGCATCTGGAAAAAACGAAAAAATTAAAATTTTTTGTTAAAATATGAAAAATTGAACTCACTTCTGACGATTTGTTGTCGCGCTGGACTCTGTTGCTGAATATGAACGACCTTGGGGATCGTTTCTGGCTCTTCTTCGTACTCCAAATGCTCCTCTTCCATGTTTGTCTCTATCTGATAGTCCTCGTCGCCGACTTCTTCGTACTCGTATTCGACTTCCTCGTATTGGATCAAGTCGTCGAGGTCTTCCCCGTGCATCGTCGTCGTGTGTTCCTCTTCCATATCCATTATTTTTACACTTTTTGCTTAACAACTACTACTTTTCACGTCTTTTTTGCTGCAAATACAGGAGAAATCGTGAATTTAGTTCGGATTTTACGAAAAAAATGCATTTCCCGTCACTGCCTGAAACGTGCATTGGTCGAGAGACTTTTTAAATTCAAATTTTTGAAATTAGGCGTCGTTTTTTCCTCCACTCACACGTATACGTCACACACACATCCATGCACGGGCACATTAAATATGGCGCTGGCACACACGAGAAACGTAACAGGAAAATATTTCCGAGAAAAATCAATTTTTCTGTCCGAAATCAGTTTTACCGGCAATTTTCAGCGGAAAAATGAAGATACGAGACGTTGCTGCTCCCGTTTTTGGCCCGCACGTCACTTGCTGCCCGAGAAAAATCCGCAAATTATGGAGATAAGATTTTCGGCACAAACACAAACTGAAACTCATCCAACGAATCTGTGATTTTTTAAATATTTGAATTTCTTTTTGTCAATTTTGCACTTTGCACGAAACTAATTGCTGCAATTTCGGGAGCTGCGACGGGAGATGGAAGTCACACGGCATGCGAGGCGTCTTGAATTACCTTTTTTGATGAAAACAGCAAAAATAACGCTAATGATTCGAATGAAAAAAAGAATTGGAATGACAGTTGCGGACGTTTGACAGCTCAAAATGACAGCAAAAATTTATTTTTCATGGAATATCAACAGAATACGTTTCGATAATTTCTTGTACTTTCTCAACGAGGTCGGATTTTTTGCATTTTGAGAGCCCCGTGACGCCCTTGGAGGTCAAATAAGCTTTTAAGGCATCCACAGTGAAGCTGCTCAAGTTATTGGAACGTTCAATCTCCGCCGCATCGAAAGTTTTTGCCATTTTTGGTCGTTGACTTGACGGATCCGCGCTACGTTTCTTCTTTTCCGGCGCCTCATCGACTTGGAACAACTCCTGAAATTGCTCAACAACGTCGGCAAGTTGTGCATCCATCTGTTCCGTATCTGGAAGTGTCGTATCAATCGCCGGCGGTGGTTGTTCCTCCAAAACTGTCGCTTCAATGACTTCGTACAAGCCCGTAACTTTGGGATTTGCGATTTTTTCCGGTTTATAACGGAATTTCAGCTTATCGATGACTTTGATGAAAAGTTCTGTGCCCTGATTGATGACTTCTTCGGGAAAATCTTCGTCTTGAAAGCATTTGAAGGCATCAATATCTCGAATGGCATCCGCATAAGCGACATATTCGATGCGAAAACCTCCGTAACGCGAATATTTTCCGCTCAACTCGTCTTGCGGCACTAAAACTACGAGTTTCGGGTTGGCACGAGATCGTTCAACTAAAATTCCGTAAGCGACGACCTTTTTGGCGAGACATCGTTCCCACAAAGCACGAAATAAAGTAGTTGACCCCTTGAGTAACTTCTCGTCAGGGTACATGAAGTTAGGTCCGCGTAGATGGGCATCAAGGACAAACGTATCAAGAGGCTTAAAACCGAGTAAATTGAGTCCCGGTTGCATGAGAGTTTGCATTTTGGTGCGTTCTTGATTGGTAAATTTGATTTTATCTTCACCGAATTGCTGATAGTGAATTAATTCTGTTGGAATGATCGCAGGTTTCGTAAAATTAAAGTTGAAAACGTTGTTGTTGGATGCTTTTGGCTCATTTTTAGCTTGGATTTCTTCGTTATTTGAACTAATTTCGTTCTCAGATGCTTCTTTCACGACATGAACTCGTTTCGCTTGTATTTGTTCGTTGTCCTTTCGATGCAAGGTCACCGCTTTCGGAGGCTTTACTTGACGATACATCGAATAAATGCCAACACTCATATCCAATCCTTGCCCAAAATGGAATTTTATCCGCGATGAACATCTTTTTGTGTAATCTTTCTGCGTGACGCGTTGCATCAACATTTCTCTTGTTTGCACAGGCTTTTCCAAATCCATGCGAATGTCGGGCAGTTCACAACCGAAAACTGTTTCAATGAATTGAGCGTAAAATGGTTCTCCCGTGAAATCATCACTCATGGGCATCACAGTGACAGTTATCCCAGAATCTCGTAAATCTTCTGCTTTTTTGAAGGCATTTCGTTCCTCATTGCTGCCCGGCTCAAAAGGCTTTGGATTATCCGTGAACACCAAAATGCGCGATTCGACGAGTTTGTAACCGCAATTTCGTAACATTTTCGAAGCAATCCACACAGCATCGTTCAAGCAATTGGGATTTGTGTCGCAATGTCCATAAACTGAGGGAAAATCATTAATTCCTCGTTGCAAATAGTTATGGACGTACTTTAAGGAGTCGGCACAAACTGCTTTGATGTTCAAAAAGACTGCGATATTATTTTCCACGACGATATCTGAAGCAGTTGAATTCGATGGAGGACTTTTTTCTGTGTTGTAGAATAAAACTCCAAACTAAAAAAGCAAAAAAGAAGTTGAAAATGATAATTTTTCATTAAAATCGAAAATTTGTTTACCATATTCTTCTCACTTTTGATAATCAAATTGCGAATTGTGATCTTTATCATTTCAATAACTTCGTGAAATTTCTTCCCGTCGTACATTTGTTTCGAACAATCGACGAGACAAACGTATCCATCACGTCCTGGCATCCATTCTGATTCGTCATCGTCGAATTTATCAGGATTAAAATCCATTTTTTAAAGAGAGAAGATTTTTCTGTTGTGAAATTCAATTCGCGCGACGACTGGATTGTCAAAAATTGCAAAACAGCAACAATTATTTTAGGGTTGCTATGTATGCTGATTTTTAAATGAATTCCAATAAGAAATTTTTTAAAATTGGTTTAAAACTTAAGATCATATTTTGAGAAAAAAATTGTAATACTAAACAAAATATTGGTTAAAAATGATAAATCTACAAAAAAAATATTTTATCCATTTGGAAAAATTATTTTTTTCAGAATTTTTTGGCAAAAATTAAAAATGATAAATTAGAGCTCTGACAAATTTTTATCCATTTGACAAGATTTGACAAAAATAGTTTTGACACAGTTTTTGACACAGTTTTTTTGCTCTTGATTTAGTTTTCAAAACCAAAACTATGTCAAAGAAATTTTTTTTTTTCAGTTTCAATTTTTTGGCAGTTTTGAGTTATAAAATGATTAAAAATGATAAATTAGACAAATTCTTATCCATTTGGAGCAAGATTTGACAAAAATTGCTTTGACACAGTTTTTGACACAGTTTTTGACACAGTTTTTTCGCTCTTGATTTAGTTTTCAAAACAAAACTATGTCAAAGAAAAAATTTTTTTTCAGTTTCAATTTTTTGGCAGTTTTGAGTCGCAAAATGATTAAAAATGATAAATTGGAGCCCTCTGCCAAATTTTTATCCATTTGGAGCAAGATTTGACAAAAATGGCTTTGACACAGTTTTTGACAGTTTTTTCTCTTGATTTAGTTTTCAAAACAAAACTATGTCAAAGAAAAATTTTTTTTTCAGTTTCAATTTTTTGGCAGTTTTGAGTTATAAAATGATTAAAAATGATAAATTAGAGCCCTCTGACAAATTTTTATCCATTTAGAGCAAGATTTGACAAAAATTGCTTTGACACGGTTTTTGACACAGTTTTTGACATAGTTTTTCTCTTGATTTAGTTTTCAAAACAAAACTATGTCAAAGAAAAATTTTTTTTTCAGTTTCAATTTTTTGGCAGTTTTGAGTTGCAAAATGATTAAAAATGATAAATTAGAGCCCTCTGACAAATTTTTATCCATTTGGAGCAAGATTTGACAAAAATGTCTTTGACACAGTTTTTGACATAGTTTTTTTGCTCTTGATTTAGTTTTTAAAACAAAACTATGTCAAAGAAAAAATTTTTTTTCAGTTTCAATTTTTTGGCAGTTTTGAGTTATAAAATGATTAAAAATGATAAATTAGAGCCCTCTGACAAATTTTTATCCATTTGGAGCAAGATTTTTCTCTGATTTAGTTTTCAAAACAAAACTATGTCAAAGAAAAATTTTTTTTCGGTTTTTTTTTTGGCAGTTTTGAGTTATAAAATGATTAAAAATGATAAATTAGAGCCCTCTGACAAATTTTTATCCATTTAGAGCAAGATTTGACAAAAATGTCTTTGACACGGTTTTTGACACAGTTTTTGACATAGTTTTTCTCTTGATTTAGTTTTCAAAACAAAACTATGTCAAAGAAAAAATTTTTTTTCAGTTTCAATTTTTTGGCAGTTTTGAGTTATAAAATGATTAAAAATGATAAATTAGAGCCCTCTGACAAATTTTTATACATTTTGAGCAAGATTTGACAAAAATGTCTTTGACACAGTTTTTGACACAGTTTTTGACATAGTTTTTCTCTTGATTTAGTTTTCAAAACAAAACTATGTCAAAGAAAAATTTTTTTTTCAGTTTCAATTTTTTGGCAGTTTTGAGTTGCAAAATGATTAAAAATGATAAATTAGAGCCCTCTGACAAATTTTTATCCATTTAGAGCAAGATTTGACAAAAATTGTCTTGACACAGTTTTTGACATAGTTTTTCTCTTGATTTAGTTTTCAAAACAAAACTATGTCAAAGAAAAAATTTTTTTTCAGTTTCAATTTTTTGGCAGTTTTGAGTTATAAAATGATTAAAAATGATAAATTAGAGCCCTCTGACAAATTTTTATCCATTTAGAGCAAGATTTGACACAAATTGCTTTGACACGGTTTTTGACACAGTTTTTGACATAGTTTTTCTCTTGATTTAGTTTTTAAAACAAAACTATGTCAAAGAAAATTTTTTTTTTCAGTTTCAATTTTTTGGCAGTTTTGTGTTATAAAATAATTGAAAATGATAAATGATAAAATGAGCCCTCTGACAAATTTTTATCCATTTAGAGCAAGATTTGACAAAAATGGCTTTGACACGGTTTTTGACACAGTTTTTGACATAGTTTTTCTCTTGATTTAGTTTTCAAAACAAAACTATGTCAAAGAAAAATTTTTTTTTCAGTTTCAATTTTTTGGCAGTTTTGAGTTGCAAAATGATTAAAAATGATAAATTAGAGCCCTCTGACAAATTTTTATCCATTTAGAGCAAGATTTGACAAAAATGTCTTTGACACGGTTTTTGACACAGTTTTTGACATAGTTTTTCTCTTGATTTAGTTTTCAAAACAAAAACTATGTCAAAGAAAAATTTTTTTTTCAGTTTCAATTTTTTGGCAGTTTTGAGTTATAAAATGATTAAAAATGATAAATTAGAGCCCTCTGACAAATTTTTATCCATTTGGAGCAAGATTTGACAAAAATTGCTTTGACACAGTTTTTGACACAGTTTTTGACACAGTTTTTTTTGCTCTTGATTTAGTTTTTAAAACAAAACTATGTCAAAGAAAATTTTTTTTTCAGTTTCAATTTTTTGGCAGTTTTGAGTTATAAAATGATTAAAAATGATAAATTAGAGCCCTCTGACAAATTTTTATCCATTTGGAGCAAGATTTGACAAAAATGCCTTTGACACAGTTTTTGACACAGTTTTTTTTTTTCTCTTGATTTAGTTTTTAAAACAAAACTATGTCAAAGAAAAATTTTTTTTTCAGTTTCAATTTTTTGGCAGTTTTGAGTTAAAAATGATTAAAAATGATAAATTAGAGCCCTTGACAAATTTTTATCCATTTGTTTGACAAAAATTTTTTTTCAATTTTTTTGCAGTTTTGAGTTATAAAATGATTAAAAATGATAAATTAGAGCCCTCTGACAAATTTCAATCCATTTGGAGCAAGATTTGACAAAAATAGCTTTGACACAGTTTTTGACACAGTTTTTTTGCTCTTGATTTAGTTTTTTAAACAAAACTATGTCAAAGAAAAATTTTTTTTCAGTTTCAATTTTTTGGCAGTTTTGAGTTATAAAATGATTAAAAATGATGAAAATGAAAAAAGGCTTGTCAAAAATATTCAAAAATAATTTTAAAAATTTTTCAATAAAAATTCAATTAATGGCAACCCTAAAATACGTCATTACTTGATCCACTCAACATCCACGTTCGCTATGCTGGGGGGAATTCTCCCGGAAAAGCACGAAGACAGACGTAAATAAATAAAGAAAAAATCAGCTGTGAGTTCAGCGACAAAGATCAACACAAAAGATTTTCGCATAAAGAAAATAAATGTACACAGAAGAGAGCGAGATGTGTGAATTTTCATTTTCCGTCATCGTCGACGTGCGATGAGTTAGCTGTGTGTGAGACGAAAAAAGAAAATATTACAACGCAACATCCTCGCAATATAATTTTTCACTTCCAAAAAGAAAAAGGGAAAAATTAACGCAAAATCATGGATGCAGGTAAGAAAATCAATCATTTTTCGTGTGCAGACTAAAAATACTTTCATCTCTTGCAGAAAATGAATTTGCTGCCAACATGGAAGGCATGAACATTGAAAATGTAATGGAGAAATTGTGTCGCTCAAAGTTACATCAACTCACAATTAGTCATCTCACAGCCGAATTTTTCTACTCGGACAAGAACCAAATACTTGAATTGCTCCAAGATGCCTTGCTGATTCGCCAATGCCCGGCATGTTGTGACCTTTTGCTCAACTTTTCGAATGGCGTGTACGAAGACGAGGAAGCTTTGTTGAAGGCAGACCCGGATAGTCTTGATCCCGTTATTGAATGCATGTTTCCGCAACTGCTCGAGCTCGTAACACCGCGAAATTGGACTTTGTGCGAAGGCGAAAACACACTTTTACTCGCAATCCGCTTGAACCAAATCGAAGTAGTGCGTTTGTTGTTGGAAAAATACCCGGATTTGATCAATTGCACGACAATTTACGGGCAATCGATCGTAATTCATGCAATAATTTGTCGCAGTTTCGATATTGTTCGATTTTTGTTCGAGAAAACCGAGTTCAAGCAAGAGGATTCTTTCGACTATACCGCATTAACAGTCGCTTGCTTCACCAAAGGATGTCCTTTGGATATCATTGAGACACTAATGGGCATTTTAGAGATAAAAAAGGGATTTTTGCCAAAAACGTGTCTACACGAGCCACTTTTCTATGCAGCGAAACGTCGTAGAATGGATATCGTCGACTTAATCTTAGCCAAAGACGTCACCATGATAAACGAACCTCTGAACGCGAAAGAATGGACTTTAGTGCATTGTATTTTGGCGCACGAGCTGTTAAGAGACGAAATGCTCGAAGCATTATTTGCGAAAATGGAGGCGATGCAGTTGAATGTTCTCGCTCGGACAAGTGAGGGTGACACAGTTTTGCATCTGGCGATCAAACATGACGTCCAATTGGAGTGGATTAAGAAATTTTTGGAAAATGCTCCGGAATTGGCGCACATCGCGAACAAATGTGGCGTCACGCCATTGATCGAAGCCTCAAGATGTCACAATTTCGAAGTTGTTGAATTGCTAATTCGTGAATTTCGCGTCGATGTCGATGTTCAAGATGCGGAAGGGCGCACTGCTTTGGAGACAGCTACGTGGAATGACAGTGTCGAAATCGTTCGTTGGTTGTTGGAATATGGAGGCGCCAATGTGCATCTGAAAAATAAAAATGGAAATAATTTGTTTACGGAACTTTTCAAGTATTTGCGATACGGAGTCAATGACGACGAGACTAAAATTGAAATTTTGTGCCTTCTTATGCCCTATACCTACAACGATGGGAACATCGAAGAAACGTTTCCTGAAGTTTTTGAACGTTATCACAAAACAATCGAACGTTTCCCGCGCTTTGAGGTGCTTTCCTCGTGGATTTACAGCTGCTACACCGTCAAAAGCAACCCGTACGCTGCCATTGTCCAAGAATTCACGGAAGAATTTCAGCTGGAATCGTATCCCGAACGCAACATCATCGCCTTGTGCCTTCATGATCTCGTCTCGAAGTCAAAAATTGAAATTGCTGTCAACATCAAACTTGCGGAGCAGCTCAGTGTTTGCGCCGAAGATGCCGTTTACGAGGGAAAAAATATCGAAACCTTGATAAAAGTCGCAGAAGTCCTCAAAAATGTCGATGCCATCAATTGTGGTATTGGTATGAAACAAAGTTTGTTCTTTCCTCGTCTCCCGGTTGACATGACAGTCGACGAGCTGCGTCCTCGTTTGAAGGAGTTCTATGAAGCTTTTAATCGTTTCGGGTTTATTAGCATTGATAAAGCTGTGAAATTTTGCATTAGCGAGATACTTTTCAACACGCAACACACCTTCGAGAATAAAATTTTCCAGTTGCGAAGCGGGATTTTGCAAAGTCAGATGCGTTTAATGGTTGAGGAACCAACGCCATCCACTATTTCCGATATTGAGTTGGCTCGGCATTTTCTTACGAAGGAAGATGTCTTGCAGAGCAAGGAATATCGGATGTTGAAGTCGTATCTTAGTCCGAAGTATATTAATATTTTGACGCAAAATAGGGAAATGTTGCCGCTGGAGAGCTTGTGTCGCAGTGCCTTTCGTGCGGGACTTTTTGAAAAATGCAAAGTTCGATGCGCCGGAGACTTGACAAGTGCCAAACAACGCTTTTATGATATAATGGAAACGTTACAGGTCCCTCTGAAATTGAGAAATTATCTAAGTTATCAATATTGAGTGGAAAATTTTTACATATTAATCGATAAATATTTTATAAGGAAAATTTTGTACTCGAATTTTTTTGTATTGTGATTTTATAAAAATTATACAAAAAAATTGTTTGTTTTATTTTATTTTGTGTCATTTTAAATTTAACTTAAAAATTCTTGTTCTTGTCTTAATTTGAAAATTTAATTTTTTTTCAAAAATTGCCGTTTCTGAGAATTTTTTCCAAAGATTTTCTCAAAAATTCTTCAATTTCGAATAATTTTAGTTGAAATTTATTATTTTAAAATTATAAATAATTAATTATTATTTTTCCTAAATTTTTGCCCAAAAGTTTTTCTTGTCTTTATTAAAAAATTTATTTTTTGAATATTTATTAATTATTTTTAAGCCATATTAGAATTCATAAACCAAAAAAAAGTAAAAAAAAAATCTCAAAAAATTTCCAAAATAATTTTTATGTTAATTTTATTAATTTCTCCAAAGTAAAATCATTAAATTGCGATTTTTAAGATCAGTTTTATGAATTTCCGAATTTTTTTATTTGAAATAAAAATAAATAAATTTTATTCGAGTAAATATTTTTTTTTAAATTATTTTAATTCTACTTATAAAAAATTAAATTAATTCATTAACTTTTATTTTTATTAATTTTATTTTAAAATTTTTTAAAAATTTATTTAATTTTTTTTTAAATTTAAATTTATTTAAATTAAGTCAAACTTTTATCGTAACTTTTAATTAAATGTTTTATTGAATTTATTTTAATATATTTATTTTTTTTTAATTAAAAATTTTATGTATGACTTTAAATTTATTTTTTAAATTTTTATTTAAATATTTACTTAAAAACACTTTTTCTAAATTAGAAAAATAATTTCTGAAGATGTTTCCATTCATATTTTCTCAATTTTCGAACAAATAAAATTTTTCACGATTCTTCCTCATGCTGACATAAAATCGTGATAAATTTTGCAAGTCAATTTTTGGGCAATTCCAAGCTCGAAATTGAATAAAAAGTCATTCTGATTCAGTTTCAAAGAAATTCTAATTCAAAATTAATGAAAATGTTAAAAAATTGATTGAAATATTTCAAATATTGATCTCTAAAATTTTTTTTTTAAATTCATTAAAATAACTTACGGAAAGACACCTCTAAGTAGCACATTTACAATGAAAATGTCCTTCCATGACAGATTTCCTTATCAAAATCGCAGCAATCCGTTATGTTGTCATTTAAGGTAACGCGCCGCTAGTCTTTGTTTAACTTTTTAAACCCAAAAACTACAATTTCTCGTAAATTATTCAAATTTTCTTGAACTTTTTCCACAACTCACAATCCCCCAACGATGTTCAATGCCGAAAACACCGACCAAACGTGTCAATGCTGCCTAAAAAGTGACGAAAATCTGAGATTAATTCACTCCAGCATCGAATTCGACAGACAAGAAACAAAAATTGCCGATCTTTTCAGGTGTTTCACGGATGATTATCAAATTTTTCGGGAATTTCACGTCGGAAGTATGATTTGCAACGATTGTTTGCAGCAACTTCTCAACACACAGTCCTTTTATCAGATGTGCGTTCAATCAACCAAAGTGATTCAAATTAAACAAGACTTGGATTTGGAGCCGGAACAGATGCAGGATCAAGTCTTGGAGGCATACGAACCAGTTTTGATCAGGATTCCAACGCCGCCCTTGGTTGTAATTGATGACGACGACGAAGAAGTCGTGAGAACGCGAAAAAGTCCGATAAAATTTCCAGAAAATCGAGAAATTTCCACGCCTGATGCCAAAAAAGTGCAAAAAATACGAGTTATTGTGCCTTATCGGTTCGAATGTTTCAAATGCTCGTCAACGCATAAGACGCAGACGGATTTTTTGGTTCATTTAGCGGAAGTGCATGAAGCCTTATGCATTTTATGTGACACTTGTGGTGCCGTTTTCAACAACCAAGTCGCAAATAATTCGCATCAACTGAAACATTTCATCGAAATGAACACGCGGTTCCCGTGCGGCGAGTGTGCGCAGCAATTTCCGTCGCCGCAAGCCCTGAAAATGCATTCTTTCGTGCATTCCAGCGAGATTCTCTGTCAACTTTGCACGAAACCCTTCCACGATTACGCGACACTCAACAATCACTTGCAGCAACACGCGAATCAGCGGGCACTTCAATGCATTTATTGCGATTTGGTGTTCCATTCGGCATTTTGCCTGAACGATCACATCTCGGAAGTGCACAATGCACGACGGGTTCGTTGCTCCATGTGTCCCGAACGATTTGTGAGCAAAGATTTGATGCGACAACATTTCGCTGAAACGCACGAAACGCCACGCGAAACGTACGACTGCAAAGTTTGCAAAAAAGTCTTTGACGATAAAAGTGCCTTGACGAATCACCTGCAAACGCATCTCAGTAACGGGAATAAATTCATTCCTGTGCATACGACAACGCCATCTGTCGTCAGAACGAACAACAATAACAACCATCAACGCTATCATGCGACGAGAAATGTGAAAAATCAACAAAATAACAACAATTATCCGCAAAATGGGTACAATAACCAACGAAACGCGAACAATTTCCATGGAAATCAGAGACAACATCAACAACAAACCCAAGGAAAAGCGAAAAAACCTGTTAAACGCTTGAATAATAATGTCTATTCACGTTTGGGATAGAAAAAAACAACTTTTTAATCATCATCTCTTGTATATATTTCAAATATCTTTAGTTTCGGTTTCAGTTTATTATTATATTTAACCTAATCGCTAAGTTATCGATAATTTTTTGTTGTTAAAAAACACAAACATTCACTTTTTTTTAGTACATATCAATATTTTTTATGCATATCTATAATTTTATAGAGAATTCCTTAAATATTCTAGTTGTAAATAGTACAAATGTGAGGCAAGGAAAGCAACAGAAGCTGGCTGATGGCAGGATATTGCTCAAAAAAATTCACATTTAAAATTATAAAATTCGGGGAATGATAAAAAAAATCTAAATTCAAATTTTCACTTTTTCAACAACTAGCTAAATATTTAATAATGTTATTAAATTTATTATTTCTATTGTACAAAAACTTCTACGGTTGTAACAGCTACGAATATATTTTTTGTATATTTTTTCGTAATTTTTTTTATGAAGTATTTCTATGGAAAATATTCGAGAATTTTGTAAAAATAAATGCTAGAAGTAAATTTTTGTACTAAAAAAAAATTGGAAAAAAAATCTAAAAATTAAATTTTGTAAAATTTATCATGGAAATTGAATTTATTTAAATTTAGTTGAAATTCAGGAAAAAATTAATAATTATAAAAATTATTTCATTAGGTTATGTAATAAAATTTGTTCATCATCATGAGCTTATTTTTGTTGTTCAAAGCTTTTTTTATTTTTTTAATATTTTTTTTTTGTATATTTAATAAGAAGTTACGGGTCAAACAAGATAAATGCTTGACTAGTTGCTTACAAATGTAGTTTTAGGTAGTTTTATATGCATGAATAATTCAAAATTAATATTTAAACAAAAAAAAAAATAAAAATTATTAAGTTCGTTTAAAAGTTTTGAAGAATTTAAATAATACAAAAATTTTTTAATAAAAAAAAATAATTAAATTTAAATATATTTTGTTAAAAATTTATTTATTTTTTATTTATTTATTTTTATTTATTTTTTATTAATAAAAATTTTTTGAACAAATTTAAGTTCTATTTATTTCATTGAATTTTTTATTGCAATTTTTTTTTTCTATAAAATTCAATAATAATTAAAATTTTTTTCAATTAATAATTAGTATTTTTTATTTTTAAAACCATCGAATAAATATTAATAAAATTTTAAAATAATTAAAATTAAATTTCTTTTTTCTCAAAATTTTAAATTTTACAAAAAGAAAATTATTTAAAAATTAAATTAAATTTTATTATTAATTTAATTTCTAAAATTTTAATAATATTTATTTGACTTATTCTAAGTAAATAAAAATTCTTATAAAAATTCAGATTTAAAAAAATGTTAAATTAATTCTAAAATAAATAAATTAAAAAATTTTTAAAAAAATTTTTTGAGTTTATAAAATAATTTTTTTTTTTTTTTAAAATATAATTAAAAATTTAACATAAAATTTTTAATAAAATTTTTCTAGTTTTTTTTTTTTTTATTCTCAAATATAATTTTGAATTATTCATGCAATAATGCCATAACATTAATATTCTGTTGTATAGTTAAAATGGAGTGTTTCTAGAATTTATTTTTTTTTTTATTTTCAAATGTGTTTATTTTGTAGTAGACAAAAAATTTGTACAGAGTAAGCTCGTTTATCTAGAATAATACTGCCAAACAAAATTTATTTCCATAAAAAAAGATACGAGCCAAAATTTTGTTTCTAAGATGCTAAAAATGGAATCAAAAATTACAATAAAAATGCACGAAAATCACTAAAAAGCCTAAATTTATACATATTTTATATACAAATTTCAAATAAAAAAAAATCTTTAAAAATATTTAACATAAATTAATTAAAAAATATGATAAAAAAGCATCATATTTACACTTATTTTTACATATACATAGAATTTTATGTAATATTATTAATTATATTTTTTTTAAATATAATATATAAAAGGAAGTGTGAGAGAGCAGTTTTGAAATTCATTGTTTTCTATACAAATATCTTTTTTTTTTAATGTGGTGTCGTTTCTTAAAATTTTAAATAATTTCTGATTCAGAAATAGTTGTCGGTGTATGTTTGTTACGCATTGATTAATTATTTTGTGGATTGTAAATATTTTTTTGTTATCTAAACTGTCGTTCCGTACGCACTAAAAACTACTCTCGTACTATCGGTGTCAAGCGAAATATCTTCGGGGCTTGCCAAGTCGACTCGTACTGTCTCTGTGTTATTTTGTCCGTTGCGATTTCGTCGATTGCCTGCCCAACTGCTCAAAGTCCATTGATAACTGCGTTGATTTGTGCTGCCTGTTGGCGTTGCACCGCCTTGACTCCCGATACTTTGTCGATCTGCTGTTTGGGGCGACGTGATAGTGACAGTTTCTGTTCGATTGACGCACGGCAGCGTATCTGTGCATCCGATATCTGTGCTTCCAACGATATCCATGCTATCACGTGTATCTCCAGATGTCTGAGAACGCGAATCAAGTGAGTCAATGCTTGATTCTGTAGCGCCGCCGCCTCCACGGAACCGAGAAACTGCATTAACTGCCAACATATCGCCTTGACAATCCTCGATGGACTTCAAAATGTCGCCGCAAACGTCGCATTCGAGCGGAATTGGACTGTCACTGTCGCGGTTGTAGATGGAAATGGCAATGTGCACGGGATGCGGTATCGGAAGCGGTATCAAGAGTTTCTCCATGAAGATATTTTCGTATTGTTTTCGTTTCCAGGGACGTAAAGTGACGCGTTTCAAGGTTTGCGGGAGCGTTGTGCGTCGCGCACGAACACGAGGCGTCGTTAAACCAGCTGTCGTGTCTTTTTTCTCCGTTTTGTTTGTGTTGATGGCGAGACGAGAGCGCGGATTGAATGCTGTTACCTCGAGATATGGCGAATGAACTTGGATATTGCCTCGTGGTGTGTAAACGTTGCCCAAGAGATCCGGTCCGTTTATGATTTCGCTTGCACTTTGAACCATCTCGGAGTATCGCACTAAATCCAGTTGCGTGTGTGGCTCTAACTTGAATTGCGTGTCGGTGTCGCTGAGAGGCGTTAAAAAGTCCAAGCCGAAGATGTCGGCGTAAATTAGACCTGCTAATCCTGCCCAATCGCCAACGGAGAGACCCTGAAATGAAAGAAAAATAAATAAAATTTCATCAATTAGACAGAAAAGTCATCATGAAACTCAAAAAAAGTTCAAAAAGTGCTCAATTTAGACCAAAATTACCGAATTTTAATTTTTTTTTACAAAATTTTCCTAAATAAATTTTTCAAGTTTTCATTTAAATTTTTTAAAAATTAAAAGCTTCTTGAAAATTTTTGATTTTTTTAAAATTATTTTCTTTGAATTTTCATGAAATCGTACATTTTTTGAATTTTCTTTAATTTTTTTAATTAATTTTATTTAATATTTTTACGTTTTTCAACTTTCAGAAAAAATTTTATAATTTTTTAAAATAAATTTTCTGAGTGCTTTAATCGATAAGACAAAAAATGTTTTCAAAATTTTATTTTTTTAATTATTTTTTTTTTTTTTTTTGTATAAAAGTGAAAAAATCAATAATTTTCAAAATTTTTTATAAATATTTTCAAATTTTTATTTAGAAATTATTGAAATTTTAGATTTAATTTTTTGAATTTAAATTTAAAAAAAAAAAAAATTTAAAAAAATAATTTGATTTTTTAATGAACTGTTTCTCTAATGCTTAAAATTTTTGAAAAAAAATTAAAAAAAAAAAAAAAATTTTTTAATAGATAATTTTATAAAATTTTCCTTTTGAACTCATTTTCCAACTAATTTTTTCTAAAAAAAAATTTATTATTTTTTGTTTTCAAAAAATTTAAATTCTTTTTAAGTTTCATGGTTTCGTTTAAGGGGACAAAAGTCAATAATTTGAAGTGAAAATCTTACTTTTGCATCCCAAAACTCATCTTCGCCCATTGAAAGTCGAGAAATAACGTGATTTGGGTAGAAACGTTCCAACATATGCGCTCCTTGTTGAATGGCGATCTAAATTTCATAAAAATCATTAAAATTATATTTTTTCATTAAAAATCTCACCTTCAGCTCGACAGTATTCAATTTTATACGACTTTTAACTTGCGACGTCAATCCTGTTTGCAATTCTCGTCTTCTCTTCTCGAGTTTTTCATGCAAACTAACCATCAAGTCTTGTGCCTCGCGCTCCAGATTCTTATACGGACCACTTTTGGCGAGTGTCGCTGAAAACGGACCAAAACACGCTTCCACAAATTGACTGAAATCCTTTTGAGGCTGACAAATGATTGTTTCCATCGAATGTTGGTACGCCTGAAGCTCATCAAGCTCCATTTTAGCTTCGAAAGCGGCAAGAGCCTGTTCTGGCTTAATGGCGAAGTAGTAATCTTGGAATAATCCGGGTCCAGCAATCCTTCGTACAGCAAATCCATCAGAAGCGGGAATTCGCCCGACTTTTTTGATGAACAAATGGAACATAACCGAATCCCAGAATATGCGGAACCAATATCGAATGAAGCCAACTGTGGAAATTTTTGAAAAAAATTAGAAAAATTAATTTTTAGAGGAAATTATCTTACCAATTAAGACACAAACAGATAAAAATGGACAAATGATGCCTCCAACGAAGAGAGCAGCAATCGGTTGAAGCACTCCTTGCGCCAAAATGTTCCATCCGATGGCTTCAAAGACAATGGCGAAGCGATTTCGGTTGTCATCCGGGCAATCGATGTCATAAATGAGCATTATGTAGATATGCAAGATGATTGTGACAAAGGGAATCCACAATGGAGCCGTTAGAGCGAAAAATATGCTCGTGCCACTAACGACGATGCACAACAAAGGAAACAGGAACAAAATCATGAAAGTCCCGAGAAATCCTTTTATGACATAATTGTACAATCGATTCAGCTGTCGCGTAATTCCTTTGCCAATGAAACCAGTATCGGGCTCCGTTTCGAATTTCGTGCGAGCTTTTGAGATATGGCGCCACAATTCAACGAGCCGTGAAACCATTGTCGGTGTAATACTCGTTTTTCTGGGAAAAAGTGTTCCATTCACTTGCGACAACTCCAAATCCGGCATGAAAGGCTTCACGCAAAACAAAGCACGAAGCCCCAAAGGACTGCACCATGGCACAATGACGCCAAGCAGGAAAATTGTGTTCCAGGTCCAAGTCCATGTACGTTGCACTAAATTCATGACGCGCCATAGGGGCCAGCGTGTCGTCGTTGTTCGAATTATGTCCTTTTCCACGAGAAAAACTGGTTGACTTGGGTCAGAACGGGGTGTCACGATGGAGGTTGCTTGTTGACACGTCACTGTGGGAATGACTTCTGAATGCCCTTGAAAGCTGCGACGAATGATCCACGACTTGGGGGACCAAATGCGGATCGCCCATTGGAAATTTCGCGTTGGAGTCTTGTCGTTTTTGAGTTCTTTCAGTAAAATGGGTTCACGCTGTGGATGAAAAATTAAAAAAAATATTAAAAATTATTCTGATTCAAAATTATTTTGAAATTTTTGTCTAAGAAAAAATTTCGACATTTTTTTGAATAATTTTTTATAAAATAATTTTTTAAAAATATTTTTGATTATTTTTAAATAAAGAAAAAATAATTTTTATTGAAATAAAAATTAAAAAAAATTAATTTTTCCTGACTAAAAATTGAAAATTAAATTTAAAATATTTTAGATTAAAAATTAAAATTTAAAAAATTTATTTAAATTTTTTAATTAATTAATTTATTTTTTTTTTTTAATTTTAACCTGAAATGAGGAATTTTTAAATTTAAAATTAAAAAAAAAAATAAATATAAAAATTTGTCAAAAATTTTAACGAAGATACCTAATTTTTGTAAAAAATTTGATAATAAAAAATTAATACGAAAATAATAAAAATTAATTTAAAAATTTGAAAAAAATTTTTTTTTAAATTTAGGAAAAAAATTCATAAAATCTCATAAAAGTAATATTTTTATTTTTGTATTTTTATGAATTTTTAATTTAATTTTTTTTAAATATTTTCCTATTATTAGAATAAAAAAATACTCACATCTCTTAAAAATGCTAAATCACGATTCAAAAAGTAGACAGTTTGCTGTAAATTGTGCTTCAGACAAATTTTGAGAGCTTCCTCGTGCGCTGCAAAGATAGTTTTACTCATGCGAGACGATTCGGCAATTCTCAATTTCATCCGCATCCATGGCGCGATGCGAGACAGTACGGGATGTGTTTTGATTAAAAGTTTCTCTTGTTCATTTCTGGCTTTTTCCAAATCTTTTTTCACCTTTTCAATGGCTCTACAATAAATTTTCATTAAAATTTCGAAATTTTTTGAGAAAAAACCTAAAAAAAATCTTACTTGTGCATTATAACGACAGATTGCGCCTGTTGTACGAGTAATTGTGGCACGCCGCTTCCCAACTCAGCCAAATCTGGATTGTTCAATATCGAGGTATACACTCGTTGCAAATATTCCTTCATCACTGCTTCGTTGACTTCTTCCTCGATTTCGGCATCAGACATTTTCTTTTCGCGCAGCTCGGCGATCAGTCGTTCGCGGAAATGCAAAAACCATCCGCGTGTCTCTTTCTCCAGAATCTGCACTAAAATAGGCAGCGCTTTTCGCATAATGTCACGCGAAAAAAGTCTCAAATCGATGTCTTGTCCCTTTGGCGTAACGAAAAGATAGGGGACTGGTTGGGCAGTTGTATCACATTCAACGTCAAATTTTTCCATCGTGGCACGGCGCAGTTGTCGTCGCACGTACGTACAAAGCGAATCGAGACAATCTTCGTATTCGGTGCGACAAACGAGCTCCGCAATTAAGTATCGACAACGTTCTTCCTTCACTTTTTGCTCCAAATTGTGGGCGACGAGCGATGGGACGCCCACTGTGATGTCCAAAAGTTTCATGAAACCTTTCAGGAGGGCTTTTGCAGCTTGAGCAACGGAGAAAAAGGAGCCATATAACCGAGCACAGGCAGTAACGACGAGAAAACGCGCCGCCAACGCCAAATCTGAGAGTAAAGAGTCATGAGTGCGCTCAGTGCCTTTTTGCAGGATCTGAGATAAACGCCAGCGATGCACTTGTCCCGGAAAATTGAGACTCGGCACGTCAAATTCCCTGAAAAAAATGGAAAAAAATTAATTTTATTAAAAATTCTTGGAAAAAAATTGAAATAAACAACTATCGAGGACATTCAACACTAATTTCATGCTCATGACAACAAGGACAGAGTGCGAAAAAATTAAAGACGTGAAAAAAAATGAAAGAAAAAACGGAATCGAAGGAAGAAAAAAGAGAAAAAATATTTAATTATCATGATCAAATTGCATTATTAGCAGCAATAAAGGATTCCTGTAAAACTTACAATTAATAGAGAATGGCAATTATTATAATTGGCCTTATTTTGTAAACATTCACATGTACAACAACAACAACAAGACTACTGAGAGACACACAAATTCTGTGTGTGAAGTGAGAGAAGTAGAAGTTAAAAGGTAGACAAAGATAAAATTAATGATATTAAAAAGTTGAATGAAATTCACTGTACAGCGGCGATGATGTCAATTATATAAATAAACGAGAAAAAATGCTGATTATGGGACTGCAGGTGTTATGGAATTGTTAATTTTTCTATTTTTGTCATAAATTCAAAAAAAAAAACTATAAAAACTGGAATCATATTCATTACGTTAAGTGGAATGGAATCATCCGTATCCGAGAGAAAGACGGCAAATGAGAGAGATCAATGGCCTAAAAATGTGTTAGTTATTCATTTTTGTTGCGATGATGATCCAGAATTGAAATTTTGTTCAATCGATTTGTTTATTTTTTGATAATTTGTTTTTTCATTTTTTTTAAATGGAGACGACTTGTTTTTCTTTAATTAAATTTTTTACCGAAAATTGTTTTTTAGTAAAAGTTCATAAGAAATACTCTTGAAATTTGTCAGTTTTATAAAGAATTTTTATAAAATTTAATGCATTTTTAATTAAAATTTTTTTGAGTTTAACAAAATCTGAAGATTTTTTAGAAAGTTAGCTCTCTAAATTTTTTTAGTTTTGTCATATGAAATACTTCAAAAATGTTCAATTTTGTCATTTTTTTTAATTAAAATTTTTTTTGATAAAATATCCTTTGAATATGTTTAAATCTGATGAGTTTTTTAAAAGTTAGCTCTAATTAAAATTTTAGCTCTTTCACTTGAAGAACCATAATATTGATTAAAAATGTTCAGATTTTGTCAGATTTAGATTTAAATTAGATTTTCACATATTTACTTTAAAAAATCCTTTGAGTCTATTCAAATTTGATGAGTTTTCTAAAAGTTAGCTCTCAAATTTTTTTTTAGCTCTTTCATTAGAAGAACTATAATTTTGATGAAAAATGTTCAGATTTTGTCAGATTTAGATTTTTATTAAAATTTTGCATATTTTTGATAAAATATCCTTTGAATCTGTTAAAATCTGATAAGTTTTTCAAAAGTCTAAAAGTTAGCTCTCAAATTAATTTTTAAAAAAATACTTATAGTTCATAATTTCATAAGAAATAATCTACAGGTAAAAATTTCACCAAAGTCCTTGAACAACCTTGATATTTAATTACGCTTTCTGCAGTACGAAACCTCAAAACTTCCCCGAAACAGAGAAAACGTGCCACAAATCAGTCAAAAAACTTTAACAAACAACCCCAAATTCCTTCGAAAGTAAGCATTTCATTTCCCAAACATTAAATGCCTGAATTATTATTCAAATGAACGAGACATTCTCGGAATTTAACTGAATATTACATGACACGATCAGAAATAAACAAGAAAAAAATAATAAAAAAAACATTTTCTGCTCTACAAGTACAAGACAACATATCATCAGAAACAGAAAAAAAACGATAATTATGACATCAAAAAATCATAGCGATAAATTATTAAAATTATTCACTTGTTGAATATTGATTAGAAAAAAAAATAAGTACTTAAAAGGAAATGAAAATAATTTCAGACGATTTTTCTTTTTTTTTTTTTAAGTAAAAGAAGCGTTGAGAGAGAAAATTTAAAGTATTTCCTCCTACCCTGTAAATCGTATCGATTCTAATTGTTCCCAATTCAATTTCTTCGGTTTGCTTCCATATTTTTCCTTTTGCAAGCTTTACAGAAATACACAGAGTTTGTTATGTGTTTGCAAAGATTTTTTTTTCTTGTGGTGAGTTTTTGTATTTTTTTTTTTTTGTATGATCGAATATTTAAAGGAAAATGTTTCGTTTATGTTTTTTTTTTGTTGTTTGGTACAGAAAAGAAAATTTTATTTAAAGGGTGATTGCTCAATATAAATTTTTTATTATTAATTTTTTTTGTACTTTTTTAGTAAAAGCTGGGGATTGTGTGTTCAAAGCGTCTAAGTATTTGACGAAAACGAAAGGAAATTGCTACTCACCCTTTTTCCCGAACGGCACGCAGTTGAGAATTTGTCAGTCTACGTGGCTCGCCCGTTCCATCGGTAGCAACAGCGTCAAGCTCATCGAAGGGCGGTGCAATAAACAAGTCACGCAAGTTGATGGGACGTGGTTTTCTGCTAACTGTGCCTGTTGCCGGAGTTGGGGTCAAAGGAGCTGGAAGGTCTAAAAAATATTTTTTTAATTATTTTATTTTTTTTTTAGTTATTTATTTTTTAATTTTATTTTAATAATTTTTAAAATTTATTTTTTTTTAATTTAAATTTAAATTTAATTTAATAATTTAATTTAAATTAATTTTTAATTTTTTTAATTCAATTATTTTAATTATTAATTATTTTTTTTAATTATTTAATAAAAAAAATTTCAATTAATTAAATTATCTTTTTAATAATTAATTAATTATTTTTATTTTTTTTTATTAAAGTTTAAATTAAATTAAATAAATATTTTTTAAAATTAAATTTAATAAATTAATTATTTAATTTAATTTTTAAATTATTTTTTTCTTAAATTTCAGAGAAAAAAATTAAACTCACTGATAGGAAAAGTTTTCCAATGGTACAAAAATTGCTCAGCAACGCTCTTTATATGTTCAATGAGTTGCTCGACTTCGGGCGGAGCACCAACGAGATTTATGGGGAACGAAAGCGATTCCTTTTCGGCATTAAATAACGAGCACGGGCGTTGTGGCATGATGAGCGACGTTCTTTCACCGCTATTTCGGCTCGAAAGCGGAAGCGTTGCCGTATCTCCGGATTCCATGTCGCTATTTTCTTTTTCGTGGAATACAGAAAAAAATTCTATAAGCTACTTTTGTTGCGGCGGAATTATTTTGTTGTCATGATGATGATGATGATGATGGTGGTTAGTCTCGCTGAAAAGAGAAAGGAAAAAAAGGAAAATTGAAAATTCATTCGAAAAAGCTTTTAGTTTTTTGTGTGTGACAAGAGAAGGACAAACATTTTATTTTATTTTTTTCAATGAAAATGACAAAAATTTCGATTTTAAATGAAAATTGAATTATTTTGGGATTGAAGTGGTTCGTTCCATGACCAACACAAATTCGAATTGAGTGCACGCGCAATATTTACTCCATTATTCATGCACACAATGGAAGACACGAGAACAATCAGCAAATCAGAAACAGAAGAACATCTCATAAATCGCTAGTTTTTCACTGTCTGATTATCTGCCTCTTGCTATTTTATTTGTTTTTTCGTGCTTTACTACCTTCTGAATGGGTCGGCGGCGTAATAACGAAGGCAATAACATTCTATTTCTCGGATAGAAGTAATAACAATCAAGCCAGTGAGGGAGAGGAGAAACGGAAAAATAATGAAAAATTATTTTTTTTTTTGTGAAAGTATGAACTTTAGCGCATTTTTTGGGTAAAATTGCATTTTTTCAAGAATTTTAATTTTTTAAAAATTTTCCATTTTGATTAAAAAATTTTCATAAATTTTCCAAGACTTTTCGAAAAATTAAAAATATTTAATTGAATTTTTTTTTATGGAAATTCTTTTGATTCATCATCATGATTTTTATTTTTACGAAAATTTTTTGAATTTCCCAAATTTTCCGGAAAATTCGTAATTTTTACAAATATTTGTGATTTTTCTGAAATATTTTGACTTTCTTATCTAACTTTTGTTCAACTTAAAATTTATTTAATTTTTAAAAATTTTCTGAAAAATTTATAATTTTTTTTTTTTTGAATTTTCCGGAAAATTTATAGTTTTTCTTAAAATTTTCCGAATTTTCTAATTTTTTTTTTTTAATTTTTTTGACTTTTGATTGTAATTTTAGTTATAAAAAACTAATAAAACACTTTTAATGTATCAAATTTTCTAAAATTTCCCGGAAAATTCATGAATTTTCTTAAAATTTTCCGGATCTTTTAACATATGATTGTTTTTTGCTTGCTGTTTTGCATTGAACTTTATAAAACTTTCCGGAAAACTCATAGGTTTTCATTAGATTTTCCCACAATTTCCCTGCTTTTCCGGGATTTCCCTGAATTTTCTTCAATTTTTCCATTTTTTATGTGAAACAGACAACATCATTAAATTTTTTCTCAATTTTCTTCGAAATGCGGCAAAAAAATGTACATATTTATAGAATGTTTACAACATGTTTGCCTACTTCGAGTTTATAGCTTAGCATTTCACTTTGTTTCCTCCTTCTCGTTTTCCATTTTACTGTCTGTCGTGTCTCTTCTCTCTCTCTACGGAGCAATATTGTCTATTTGCAGACATAGTTTTATTTTTACCCAGAATTGTTAACTCTACAACAACAGGTATTCCAGCTACGACGACGACGACGGCTTAAAGGCAATCACCTACGAACGACGACGCACAAAAGAACGAGTGTCTCTCAGACAAAGTTAATTCTTTCCTATTAAAATGTTGCTTGCTGATAAAGCGAAAAGTGTCGCTGTAGCGCAAAATATCGACTGATAATACAAAAGCAAGCACCAAAAGGGAAGAAGGCAAAAAAAAACAGACAGTAAGTTTTTTAAAGTAGTTATTATGGCACGGAGACACGAGGCGAGGCAGCTCAAGCAGAAGAATTAAATGTAGTGACACGAGTGTGACATTAAGGACACTTAATGTTGACACAATCGGTAAATTTGTTCGAATGACTAATGACTTTTTGGAATGAGACTTCTGTGCTTGTCTCTCTCTGAAAAGTTGATTAGATATTTTTTTTATGAATAATGACCCAAAAAAAAAAATGTTTTTTATGTTTGAAGATCCGATCTTTCTCATATTTCAGTTTTTTTTTGTGTCTGACATTTTCATATTTTTATGTGAAAGAACACAAAAATTGGATTATCTTTTCCTCGAGGGACGATTTAGGCGCATTTAAGGTATACCAAAGTGCGTCAAGCATATCATATTTCTTTTTTGTGACCTTTCTTCGAGTTGAAATAATCAATTTATGTTGAGGTTTGAGACATTTAATTTTGAAAAGATGAGATTTTTCATTGTTTTTTGGCTTAAAATGTTAATTTATGAAAAATTATTGTCTCTGAAGACCAGAATAATTATATTTTATTTTTTTTTACAGACCTAATTCAATATTAAATTGATAAAAAAAATAAAAATAAATCTTAAAAAAATAAAAAAAAGTAGTTTAATTTTTTTAAAATAAATTTTTAATTAATTAATTATTTTAATATTTTTTTAAAATTAATTTTTAATTTTATAATTAATTTATAATTAATTAATTAAATAATTTCTTATTTAAATTAATTAATTTTATTTAATTTAATTAATTTTTAATTAATGAATTTAATTTAAATTTTTAAATCAATTAATTATTTATTTTTTTTCAAATTTTTTAATGATTTTAATAATTTAATTTTTTTTAAATCAAATTCAGTCTTAAATAATTTTTAAAATATTTAAAATTTTAAATTATTTTTTAATTATTTTATTTAATTTAATTTTTAATTATTTTATTTAATTTAATTAATTTATTATTTATTAATTATTTTAAAAAATTAGTATTTTTTTTTACAAAAATTTAAGGTTTTAAAATTTTTTGTTTTAAATTCATAAATAATTTTTTATCAAAAAACCTGTAAAACAAGTAAAAACATTAATTTTTATCAAAAAAAATCGCGTCCTTGAAAAGGCCCTTGACAATTTTTCTAACAAAGAAAGTTCATTGATCGCTATCTTGTCATCTCATTATGTCAAAAAAAAAAAAAATCTCCACGCCCAATATTCTCAAATGACAAAAAGCAGTTTTTTCTGCTGTATCGCTGCAAAGAGATGAAAACAGCATGCCAATTATTTGCCATCTCATTAAACGCCAAATTTGTCAGATGCTTGACATGGAGCAAAAAAAAAAGTGTCGATGTCATGTTTTTTCAGGTCCATTCCATACCGCACAACAAAAAATGAACTTAATAAGCAGCTTAAAAAAATGATCGATTACAAAAGCGACAAAAATAATCCTTCTTCCTTCCTTTCATTTATTTAGTGGTTTTTTCTTGCATAAATCATCGACGGTCTGTCTCGAAAAACTTTTATGTCATCCTCTTAACTTAAATATTTATTTTCATTATTTGCATCAGAAAAGAAAGAAATTTCTCGAAAAAAGGACCGAAAAATATTTTTTTTAGTGCTGTCAACTTTTGTTGTTATTACATCAGACCACGGTCGGTGCCGAAAGTTAAATGAAAATGAATAGAAAATCAATTTCAATTTGGCAGTCCTTTTTTCGTCGCCGTTCTTCGGCAACGAGCAACGTTTATTCAAGTTTTGGACGGAAATCAAGACGACCATTCATTTTATTTATTACCTACATTTTTTGACGAACGAATTTATTGTGTTGCTATTTGAGTGACTTTGCTTGATTTTCGTGATTTTTCTTCATTAGAGGCGATTATAAGCATAAAATGTGGCACAAAATGAATAAAAATTGCTTTGTCCCGAAAAAAAAATTTTTTTTTTCGTCTAATAAAATTCTCAGTTACGCAATTTGTTGTTTTTTTTTTTTATTGACAAATTTGCATTTCTGTCTGTGTTTACTTAAATTAAAGCGATTATCGGTCATGAGCAAAATTTTAATTATCTGATAAGTAGTTTTCAGACGAATAATGTAGCAATTCAATCAATATTTGAACAGCTGTGTGCATTTTTTTAATAAGCAAACAACGAAAATTCATTTGTTTGAATATTGATTAGTTATTTAGTTTGGTGTCTCGTCAAATATTGTATTTTTTTAGCAACGAGCTGCTGTTTTTGCTGCTGCAGACATCGTTTATTGATCGTGATGACACTTGCTTCAAATAAAAATAAAAAAATATTACAACAAAGAATTCTTTTATGACAAAAATGCTCGTTTAAATGTAAAGGCATCCGAGTTGTACGTGATCAGTTCACATTTTAGAGAGAAATTTATTAGAAAATATGGGACAGACTGACATTTACGAGAGATATTGAAAGAAATTTTAGTTTTGTTGAACAGAAATTTAGTAAAACACTTAAAAAAAAAATTTTATTTAGTTTTTAGAAGTTTTTCCTCGGAAATTTCATCTTTGATTTTTTAAAAACAAAAAAAATATTATTTTTTACATTTCACGGTTTTAAAGCGTAATAATATTTAAAATAAAAAAATAAAAAAAAAAAAAAAATTAAATAAAAAAAAATAATTAAAAAAAATATTTAAAAAATTATAAAAAATTAAAAATTTTTGTAAAAAATTTAAAAAAATATTTTAAAAATAATTTAAAAAAATATATTAAATTTAAAAATAAATTTAAAATATAAAAAAAATTTTTAAAAAATTATAAAAAAAAATTTTTAAAAAATAATAAAAAATAAAAAAAAATTAAAAAAAATATAAAAATTAAAAATATTAAAAAATTATTAAAAAACTTATAATTTTTGAACTTTTAACCTTTAGATATGAAATTCAAATTTTTAATCCATATGAACTTTGTAACTCACTTAAAAAATGTTTAAAGAAATATTTGTAATTTATTAAGATCAGTCAAGAGAAGGTATTTAGGCAATTTATGTTCAAAATTCTTGGATATTCATAAAAATTTCAACCCATCTTTAGTAGCGAAAATTAATAAAATTTACAAAAATTTCCACGGCGGGTTCCCCCATTTTAATGAAAAACATAGAAATTTATTTTTTTTATCACTAAAAATTGTAAAATTCATTAGCGAGACAACAATTTTTCACAATATTTGTAAAATATCTAATAAATACCAAATACCTCAACTATTCGTTAATACATTTGCCCCGAAGGTCTCACAAATTGTGTAAACGATTAATTCAACGACTAATTAATTAAAAATAAAAAAAACAACAAAACACAAGAAGAAGTCTCATGAACTTTTAATTAAATTTCTCATCGGCAATCAATATTGATTGATCTGGAAAATTAATAAACGAACTACCTACATACTACTTCCCGTTAATGATGAAGCGATGATGAAATTTCGTCGACTTCTTGACTTGTCGTCTTGTCGCAGTAGTTTATACGTCGTCACATACTTCGAGATGCGAGAGATTTTATGTGACGACACGTCCTTCAATCGTGTCATGAACTATGTCTGTGGTAGGTAACTGCGAGCAGCAAAAAGTCGTTACTTCAATGTTGTCATGCATTCCGATAAACAGCTTCGATGATTTTCTCATTTGTGAGGCATTTCACTCAAACTCACTTCAAATATCAAATTCCAATCAGAAAATTTCCTCTTGTTTTTCATTTATCTTCGTCTGTTCGGTTACTCGAGTGTTCGTTCAACTGTTGAAAACTTTTCCACTTTTCGCAGAGTTTACTTGATAAATGTGAGTGATTCGTTTGCCTGAAACTCCTTAATCAAGCAAAAAGACGACGCATGACGATGGACTGTGGAAAGAGTCTGAGATTAACTACAATCATTTATCAAATTTTATATTTATTTTTATATGTTTTGGAGACGACCCAGACACTCATCAGATGATAACTCAATTGCATTTGATTACCGATCCCCCGGACATTAACTAATAAAAAATACATTTTTTATGACAAGTGGAATGTTATTTATGGTCCATCTCTCACAAAAGTCATTCACTACAGTGAATATTCCATTAAAAATTTAATTTTTTAGTTGGTTAAATTCTTAAAATTTAGCCATTTAATTTTTTTTAAGTCAAAAAAAAATCAAATTTTAAAAGGAAAAATTTTTTTAAAAAATTTAAAAATTAAATAAATATTAAAAATTTAATTCTTTCTGTTTTAATAAAAAAAAAATAATTTTTTAAAATAAAATAAAATAAAAAAAAATTAATTAAAATTAAAATTAAAAAAAAAAAATTAATTAATAAAATTAATTTAATAAATACTTTTTAATTTTTTTTAATTAAATAAAAATAAATTAATTTATTTTGAAGTTTTTTTTTATTTAGGTCAATCCTTTTAAAATTTTTTTTTTAATTAGTTTAAAAATTAATTAATTTATTTTATTAATATGCACTAAATTTAAAAATTTGATTTTGAAAAATAAAAAAAAAAATTTCTTTAAAAAATATTTTATTTTATTATAAACTAAAAATTTTAAAATTAAGAATTTAAAAAAATTATTAAAATTTTTAAATTTAATTTAAAAAATAAATAAAAGTTAAGCGATTTAATTTTTTTAAATCAAAAATTAAAAAAAAATCTATTAGAAATTTATTAATTAATTTTTAATTTGTGTCTATTTTTAGAATTTTTACTGTATTTTATTAACCACCGGGATAAAACAAGAAAATTTTAAATCGTAATTAAAATTTAATTCATTTTATTTTGAGTGAAAAAAAGCATCAACATGCGGGTTGGTTCGCCGCAGAGAGTAATATAAATAACGAGTTAATAGAAATTGGAGTGAAATGCATAGAATGTTAATGATCGACAGCAGTAGCAACAAATTTGAATTATAAAGTGTAAAATGGTTACGTCCATTTCACGTTCATTGCACGTGTGGTAGTTTGCACCGAAAGAAAAAAAAACACCTTTTTGCTGTTTGCTTTATTGCCTGTCGGTCGTCCAACGAAACGGGGCGTAGTGTGTTGTGTCGTGTCGTGAACTATGATTATCGCGTCGAACTTTCACACAAAAACCCCTAAATAATGTTTAACATTGTAGCGTACTTTGGCTTTATGGTGCGGCATGCGAGACCTGTTTTTGTTATAAAGGAAAAGTCGAGAACGACCTTGAACGAAGGTATCTAGAGCAAGACAAGGGAAAAAGGAAACAGATGTAATAATAACAATTGTGAAGTGTTGTAATAATAAAATGCAGCACGCGCAAGGGTTTTTGGCTGTAATTGGGGTTTCTTGAAGAAGAAAAAAAGGTACTTTTCAACAACTTTGTAGGGCTTGTTTTTTCTTCAAAGTTTAAGAAGTAAAATATTGGCGTCATTCATTAAAGAGAGCATAAAAAGTTTTATTGTATAATTTTTTTAATAATTTTATAGCTTTAAACCACTAAAAAATTTAATCTGAAAAATTTTCTTTTCCTGTTTTTATTTGAATAAAAATTTAATTAAATTTAATTTAAATTAATTTAATTTAATTTAAAATTTTTTAAATATTTTTAATTTTTTTAAATATTTATAGGTAGGTATATTAAAAAAATATTAAAAAAAAATAATTAAAAAATCATATTAAAAAAATAATTAAAAAATTTATTTAAAAAAAATTAATTAAAAAACAGCAAAAAAAACGAACTAAAAAGTAATAAACAAGAGCCTTGTAAGAACAAATTCGAAAAGAGTTGTTAAATTAACAAAATAAAACAATAAATTTAAAAATAACAAAAAAAAATTATTTAAAGGATTTATTTCAGTCTACGTCAGTATTAACATTTATTCTAAAATAAATCCTTTAAATAAAAATTTTTGTTACATTATTTACTTAACACTTTTTTTAACTATGTTCTCACAAGGCTCTTGTTTTATACTTTTTAGTTCGTTTTTTTTTCAAAAACTTTTTTTTAAGTCAAAATGGATAAATTTTTGTCAGAAAGGTTTAAAAATTTATCATTTTCTAGCTTAAATTTGCTAAATAGAATAGAAATACTTCAAAAATTCCATCATAAATTCATGAGCAACTTTCATGCCAAATGAAACTTAAATCCATTTCTAAGCATCTAAACATGCGTGTTGCAATGCAAAAACCGATCTTTGTGTTAACTACTGAAACAATATCTTTCTTGATTACTCAATTGTTGTTCAGTTGCTCATTCATCTCGAACTTTCCCTTTCCTTTATATGTCTTTTTATTTTATTTTATTTTTTTCAGCATCTCTAAACACACGAAAGAATCCACGCTCGTTATAAATATTTATTTACCGATACTATTTACAAATATGGTCCGCAATAATCGTTGTTAGCTGAGAGTTTCATTACCTATACGTGATGCGACGTGAAAAATTTTTTCTATGTAAAAAAAAACGGAAAATGAAAGTATTACTTAGATAAATTTATGCCGAGGCACGTTCTAATATTCCCTTAAAATTTATCTGATTTTTGTGTGAGTTTTGTTTGTTTGTTGTGCATCGTCATTTTTTAAGAAGGTCATTTAATTTTATTGCAAACTGATAAAATCAAAAGTTATTTTAAAATAATTTATTGCAACGAAACATGCGGTTTCACCTCGTTATTTGGCTTTTAACGTGAAAAAGTTATTTTGTACTGAAAATTCTCATTAAAATTCTGTCATTACCGCAAAATAAAAGGATTTTTCGTCTTCTTTGACTTTTTTTGTGATTGCTGTTACTTTTCACGCAGTAATTTCTATGCATAAATGATGAAAATTTCCATCCTGGGATTTCGTGTAAAGTGTTATGTAACACATTCATCCTAAAAAACATTTCCTCTCGTTTTTCACTCCGTTTTCATTATTTATGAAAAATTGTCGCTCATGTGTGTAGTGCAGAAAAAGGTCGATTATGTAACGAAAAACAAACCAGCGGCAGCAAATTATCCATTCTCATAAATAATAACAAGCAAACGAACGGGAAAAAGGGAAACAATCAAGATAAATTGCGTACATTTCGATTCACGTGGTGAAAAATCATAACAGACAACGAAACGAAAAACAACGACAAATATTTGTGCTTCATGAATGAGTGATTAGGTATGGAATCATATCAAATTCTGGCTGAACGATCGAACCAATACTAATGGATGGTTCGTTGTTGTTGTACAAGCAATGACCGACAAGGTTGTGTTGTTATGTATTGTTAGTTTTTTGATATAATCGGATGTTGTGCCTGCCTACCTGAATTGAAATGCAATATTTGTCCATCAGTTAATTGTGACACTTTCAAATCACAAATGGATGCACGTAATGCGTTTAGTTTACACATATTGATGGTTTTATGTGATTTTTATGGTTCAGTGAAAAAAGAAATTGAAAAAAAATTCCAATACATACTTCAGTTAAGTCAATTAAATTAATAACTTAAGTTAAGTCAATCGTTAATTCAATTTGTGAAATTATTTTTGAAAAGTAGGTAATTCAAAAAATTTTTCAAATTAAAAAAAAAATATTTTTTCCAAAAATTTAGTTAAAAAGCTAAAAACTAATTGACTTAACTTAAAATTTAAGACTTTTAAGTCAAAAATTTCATTTATTCAATTTTAAGCCTCCTTTAGGCTTAAGTTTAGATCAAAAATTTTTTTGAGTAACACAAACTTTTAATTTAAACTTTTTACTTAAACTGAAGACTTATGAAATTTTATCTTAAAATTGAACAAAAGCAGGGTCGAAAAAACTTTTAAGTCAAAAGTCGAAACAATTTGACTTTTGACTTAAGCTTAAGTAAAAGTCAATTTCAATTCGATTTAAGTCAATTTACTTGACTTAATTCAGAAAATTTTTCAATTTTTTTTTGCAAAAATTTGAGAAAAAATCTTCAAAAAGTCATTTATTCTTTAACTTAAGCTTAACTAAAAAGCATATTAAGTCAAAATATTTTTTTTACTTTTACTCAAGTTAAAGATTAAGCCTTAAAAAGTAAAAAGTCAAAAGTAAAATTCGAAAGTTTTTTCGACCCTGAAGAAAAGAATCTAAAATATTTTGACTTAAAAAACTTCGACTTAAGCTTAAGTTCAATAAAAAGTAAAAATATAATTTGTTTTTCTGCTTTTGCTTCAAAAAAGAATCAGTCATTTAAAATTTTTGACTTAAAAAACTGAAGTTAAATTAAATAGCTGACTTGACTTAATAGCTCAAAGAAATATCCAAAAGGTGTTAAAAAAACAAAAACGTCCTTTTCTGTCACCCCTTTAGCAGTTTACTTTGTGACAAACTTTTTTTTTGCTATACTAAAAGCTGCACCTTTACACTGCATTGAATCTGATTTATGGGTCATAAATTACAAATGATTGATTCGTTAGAACGAAGTTGAACTAAAATGCAAGTAAGCGCACTCGAAATAGTAAATTTTTCTGCTGAACTCCGGAAAAGGCACAAATCATCAGAATTTTTTGCTTCATTTCATCACTTTTTATTGAGGACATTTTTTTCTATGGTTTCCTCGATATTTGATACGAACGAAGTTTACTTTATTCAGCACTTGCTCAGTAGAAATGAAACGAAAGAAAGAGAGATTAAACGATGATGATGTTTCTCTATCAGTTATACTTCGTCGTTGTTGTTTAGACATAATACTAATAAATGCTAATCTTGATCTTGTTTCTTTACTCACGGCACGGAATACGTCGAATCATTACACACACCTTCCGCTTGAGCGCTTCCAGAAACATGATTCAATTACTTTTTTTTTGTAGGTATGGCTTTATTTACTGCGACGAAATTCCATAGACGACCAAATATTTTCATTTTTGTCGAACGTTCAATAAGCAGATGGTTAAAATTTCGATAATTTCATTAAGAAAAATGCCATCTTAAGCATTTTTTTCTAAAAAAAATTGAAAATAAGGTCAATTTCGAATTTCAAATGAACTAATCTCATATACACAGCTTCCGCCTCTGCTGCTCTTTTTTTGATTATCATAATTTTTTGTTTTCGTTTCACATATTCAACGACGACGTTGAGCTGCAAAAAAAGCAATCAAAAAAATCTTACGTGTCGTTATTTGAATGTAGAGACTACGTAATGTTGCTTGCACCCACTAAACAATCGCGCGTCTTCATTTTTTTAATACAAAGATAAGAAACTTTTTTGGATTCTTTTGTTCCATCCGAAAAAAAAAGAGCAAGCGAGACAGTTTTGTGTGACGCAGTTTTGTCACACACAAATGCACACATGTTGACATAAAGATTAATCCATTAAATAGAGCGACAACGATGCAAGAACGAGCACAGTCATTAATGAAGTTCTGAACATTCTTTTTTTTCATCAGAAACTAAAACTGAAATAAAATTTTAATAACAATAATAATGCTACTTTTGAATTAAAATACAATGGGAGCTATTTATGACGATGATGATGATCGTGCCGTTTTGAATATCAAAACACACATACCACTTAGTTCATCAGAATCGTCAGGGCGTTGTGAAAAATTTGTGTTTCGAAAATTAAAATTGAAGACATTTTTTGAAAAATGTATTTGTAAATATTCAGATTTCTCGATTTTATCATTTCATCAGTTGTCGTCAAATAAGAAATCTACTATTTATTAAGTTCTATGCATAAGATGTTATGATTAGTAAGTAATCAAGTCCCTATTATTAATTTCATTATTATAAATTTAAGTCCTGGTTAAATAAAAATTTGTATTGTATTATGATTTCATCGAAAAAAAATATTGCATGAGATTTTTTGATGGTTTTGTGTTAGTAAGGCCTAAAATAATAAAAAAAACCCTAAATTAAAAATTCTGGAATGAGCTATTAGGATTTTGGACATTCATTAGTGCATCGGGGATATTCAAGTAACTTTTTGGCATACCCAACCGAAATAAAATTGGGTAAAAACACTGAAGCTCATTCCAGAATTATGAATTTAGGTTTTTTCGACTGCTTTAGGCCTAAAAAATACGAAACCATCAAAAAATCTCATGCTTTATTTTTTTTTTCGATGAAATCGAGTGATGTGTATTCTGATGCAGATTACATTTTGAATGTTTTCTTAATAGATAAGCTCATTGGTTAATACCAACAAACTGCTTCAGTTCGATCTATGCCTTTGATCTGAGTTTTGTATGAAATATATTTTATTAACTGAATAACTATTAAATGTTTCAACTTCCTTTTATACTCTAATCATGGTAATCATTATAGTTATAGTAATGTTCAGAGTTTCCTTAAACTTTCTTTCAATACTTCTTCTTTTTGAAGATTACTGTTTCTATCATCCTTTATAATCTTAAGAGATTTTGATTTAGAGATTTGATATTATAAGCAGGATTGATTAGAGATTTATCCATGGAGCCTCGTCCTGTGTATTTATTTCCGTGTTAGTTCTTTTGATATAATTTCATGATTAAAATCATGAATTGTCTTTCTCGTCCTGAATGAAATGCGCCTTTCTAAAACGAAATATTAAAATTAAAAATATGTTTTTGAAAATCAAAATTCATTGCGAAACATGAAGTTCTCACAATTTTAATATTAGCCCAGAAATGGATGGATGGATGGAGTTGCTCTCTCTCTTGCTCTGTGTGTGTCTAATGCTTTTTGTTGTATATTTACTTGTGTTGTTGATACAAATAGGAATTCTTAATTAAAACATTTTTGTATTATTATTATTAATGTACGAAAACAGCTCATTTGTATTCGCTTGAAACAGATGTTCGTTCTCGTTACTGCGGACTTTAAATTTTAAAATTTTTTTTATTCGATTTTACATTCAATGCATTCGAACAACGCGCTCAGACCATCAAATCATAATTTACAATGTTTTTCATTGAGTGTCAACTATGATAGTTACAGATAAAAGAATAAGACAGAACAGTAGCGGCATGAATTGTTTATGCGGATCGGCATGATCTCACAGCTAAACCTTTATCGGGAATGGAATTCAATCTACCCAATTAGAGAAACTTTTCGCTTTTTTATTTACAAAACACGCAACGAAATATATGGAAAGGGAATCAAATTTAATTATAACATTCTGCGTTCTCCGGTCTTAATTGATGTAATTATACTTTTTGATGGAGAGATGCAAACAAACAAGAAACTTAGAATATGAGAAGACTTTGAGTTGATGAATTAAAAATACGAGTTATAAATAAAATAGGACAAGTTGGTATGAGATGATGATGATGATGAAGGAGGAAGAAGACGATTATTGCTCACTACACTATCTCGTGTTTATAGAACATTTTTCAGATTTTCTATCTTTTTATTTTTATGGAAAACGAATGAGTTGCCTGAAGCATGGCAAATACAAAGTTGCGATTTTTTTATATGAAAAATTGAAAACTTCTTGATTTTTATTTTTTTTAAAATAAAATTGTTACGTTTTTAATAAAAAATGCAATATTGTGAGAAGTTAAAAAAACTTAAGATTTTTTTTAAAAGATTTTTTTTTGTGAAATTTTTATATAATTTTGAATTAAATAATTTCTCAAAAAATCTCAAATTAATTATAAAAAATTATTTTTGTAAAATTAAAGCAAAATAATTAAAATTTTAAACAATTTTTTTTATTTTGCCTAAAAAAAATAATCTCACAAAAAATCGTAAAAAATACATTAAAAAATCTGATTGGCAAAATAAAAAAATTCTAATAAGAAATTCAAACACTTGAATAAACAAGACGGAACACGATGAAAGTTTTAAAAATTTTCGACAGCAAGTAAACATATCAACCAAATCCTGTCCACACTCGAGTAGCGGAAAAAAAGTGTAATTAACATAAAATCAACAAAAACTTATTACTCTTGGATGTGGATTTACGTACCTACCTAATTTTTTAATGTAAACATTCCATTTTTATTACAATTTTTTTTTTTTTTTGATAGTTAAGTAGTTCTCCTCGTTCTTGTTGTTCACTCAAAATTTACGCATTTTCATTACAACAATTTCTTTTTTTTCACAATTTTAGATGCGATTTGCTATTAATAGGTCATCGATGCTTTTCTTCAATGAACTTTACCATTGATACATTTCACTTTTTCTTCTTCAGACTTTTGATTTCTTTCTCTAAATATTTAAATTTAACATTTCTACACAATTTCTATTCTTCACACAGATTTTTTTGATTATTTTAATTTTTTTTTTGTGGTGTTAACGAAGTCTATTGATTTTTCGTTTCCGATCAATTTCGGCGATTTCGGATGTATTCTGGCTGAATTTTCACCGTTTTGCGTCGCACGAAGGTCCGGGGAGTGTGAGTTCACGGGCTGTGTCCTTTTTTGTCCCTCGGTTTCTGAGAAAAAAATGGAAAAATACTGCGAGACACGAAAATTTGTGACTTTTCCCTTCGACTTTTAGAGACAACTGTTCTGACTTTATCAATTTCATTCGTCTCATTTCGTCGAACCAAAAACTTCATTTTCAGAGTATTTTTTCGAACGAATACAGCAGTTAGAGTCGATTTTCGAGCAAATACAGTAGTGAGACGAATGAAATTGATAATCCTTGCTAATTCAATTTCCGGTAAGTATTCATTTCCGGTTTAAAGGCTCATTTCCGGAAGTTGTAGCTTGCAGCGCCCTCTATCGTCGTTTATCACTTTCGTTCGTCTCATTATTCGAGTAACCAAAATAGATTAATCATCGTCACAGAATTTCGTGAGATTTCAAGGAAATTTAGGACATTTCCTGCGAAAATTTGGTGAAAAATACCCGGAAAAAGCACAACACGAGCCGTATTGAGTGAAGGTAATGCGCGAAAAATAGTAAATTTCGAGGAAAAAGCGTCGGAAAAACAGGGAGGAATACAATTCACTTCCAAGTCTGACGGAATTTTTGTATTTTCTCGCAATATGTTGCAAAAATCGATCCATTAATTAGTGTTGAATGACTTTCCGCTTGTCTTGTTATCAAAACAAAAGGCGCTGTGATAAGACGTTCCGAGTGTTTTGCAAAGATTTAGTTTTTTTCTCATCTAAAATTGCTTATGTGTTATTTTTTTCTGCTTTTTTCACGTCTTAGCCGACTGAAGGGTGTATCATGAGCAACTTCGAGGATAATCCATTCGGGGAACCGATAATCGCCGATCCTTTTGCAGGTAAAATTCGACATTTTCTAACTTTTTAACGAGTTTTTGATTATTTTTCGTGGCTTTTATTTTGTAGATCCCTCAATTCAGAGAGTGGCGCAAAGCACAGCAGCGAACCAAAATTCCTTAGAAAACTACCAACCGTTCGAGCAAAATGCAAGCACGACGATGTCACAAAATAATGGGCCCGCTGTGATGGCACCGAGCACACAATCCACGACTCAAGTCAGTGATCCAGCAGCTGTAACCCAAATATCCACAGCCGAGTTACAGGTAAATATAAATGAATTTTTTATTACTTACTTGACGTCATCAATACTAATGTGCTTCAAATATGTGCTTTTGTCCAAAAAAATATCGCATTCCTAAAAAAATTCAAATCGGCAGGAATTGAGGGTGAGTCATTGTTGTTTATTTATGGGTGTTTTTGCTCCACTTTTTATTTTTTTTTCTTTCGTTACTTTTGTGTGTTTTCTATTTTTTTTTATATGCAACTAAAGTGATAAGAAGGTCAGGTCAAAAAAATAACTTTTTTTTTCTTGTAAATTGCAGCGACGTCAAGAAGAATTAGAACGCAAAGCTCAAGAGCTGGAGAGAAGAGAACAAGAACTGCGCAACAATACATCTCAGGCACGTCCTAATAATTGGCCTCCGCTTCCAGCTGCATGTTGCGGGCTCCAACCGTGTTTCTATCATGACATTCAATTGGATATACCCACGGAATTTCAGAAAATTGTCACGAATTTATATCGACTATGGATTTGTAAGTTTTTAATTTTTTTACTTTTTATTTATTTTTTTTTTAAATTTTATTTTTTAATTAAAAGAAATTTTTATTTTTAATTTTTTTGCCTAAAAAAAATTTTTTAAAAATTTTATTTATTTTTAAAATTAAAAAGTTGAAAAATTATTTAAAAAATTTTTTTAAAAAATTATAAAAATAATTAATTTTTTAAAATCGTATTTAAAATTATTTTTATTTAAAAGTTAAATTTTTTTTTAATTTTTTAATTTAATTTTTAATTTTTTTCAAATTTTTGAAAATTTTAATTTTTTTCGAATTTTTTTTAAAATTTATTTTTTAAAATTTTTTTAATTTTAAAATTCTGAATTTTTAAATTGTTAAAATTTTAAAAAAAAATTCTCAAAAAAATTTTTTAAACAGTCAAAAAAAAAATAATTTTTAAAAAAAATTTAGTAAAAAAATTAAATTTCTTTAAAATTTTTAAGTTTTTTCACCTTTTCTCATAAAAAAATATTAAAAAAAAACAAAAATATTTAAATAATTTTTTTTTCAGTTTACGTGCTGTTACTCATGGTCAACATATTGGGAGGCTTGATTGTCATTTTCAACGGAGGGCATTTCGCAACCTTTGGCCTAAGCATCTTCTACAGTATAATTTTCGTCCCATCGTCATTCTTGTGCTGGTGAGTCAAAAATTTCTTATCTTATCACTGCTCAAAGAAAAACAACTGATAACGACAAATTTATCATACACACACAGGTATCGCCCCATCTATAAAGCATTCCAAAAAGATTCCAGCTTCAACTTTATGGTCTTTTTCCTTGTTTTCTTTTTCCAATTCATCGTCACATGCATCCAAGCACTCGGACCGAACGACGGGGGACATTTTGTCGCAATTTGATGGCACAGCAGGAGGCATTTTTGCGGGCATCTTTTTGCTGCTTATCGCATCGGGCTTTGCGTGTGCAGCAGCTGCTAACGCCATTATGTTGGGAAAAGTTCACATGATTTATCGTGCAAGCGGCACTACGAGTATGGCAAAGGCCCAACAAGAGTTCCATTTTTGGCGCAATCAAACGGTGCAAAATGCCACCAATGAAGCCATTGGACAAACTGTTTTTTTAGACAAAGATACTAAAAAAAAATATCGAGAAAAGTCATCAAGACACGATTAATAGAGCATAAAAAAGCTGAATTTGATGAAAAAACACTAAACGTCCAAAAATTAACATTAAATCTATCAAATTTATTAATTTTCTTGCAAAAAGTGAATCAAAAACCCGTTTGAGAGAAGAAAATTGATAAAAGACTTAACCCTACCTTATTAATAAATATTTAGAGAATAAAAAAATCACTGACTTGACTACTTTTTAGGTAGAGAAGTAGCTAGAGTTTGTAAAGTCAAGAGTTTCACTTTTTAATAAATTTATCCCAAAATATTCAAAAAAAATAAAAATAAATTGTTACAAATTAATAATAATAATTAGAAAGGACTAAATTTAGGTAAAAAAAAAAATTTATAAAAATAATGTTGATGATGCTTTGACTGTTAAATGATGAATATTTATGTTACATGCAGATGAAAAAGTCAAATTATTTAAAAAAAGAAGCTTAAATGGACTTTAATTATACGTAAAAATTTCTTGTGTCACGTGTCGATCCTCTGTGCAAAGTTATGTTTCTATTCTTGTGTCTTACAAATAAAATTAAAAAAATTTAAATCAATTGAAAACAATTGAAAATGCCGAATTATTTTTATTTGAATTTTTCAGTTTACGTGCTGTTACTCATGGTCAACATATTGGGAGGCTTGATTGTCATTTTCAACGGAGGGCATTTCGCAACCTTTGGCCTAAGCATCTTCTACAGTATAATTTTCGTCCCATCGTCATTCTTGTGCTGGTGAGTCAAAAATTTCTTATCTTATCACTCCTCAAAGAAAAACAACTGATAACGACAAATTTATCATACACACACACAGGTATCGCCCCATCTACAAAGCATTCCAAAAAGATTCCAGCTTCAACTTTATGGTCTTTTTCCTTGTTTTCTTTTTCCAATTCATCGTCACATGCATCCAAGCACTCGGACCGAACGACGGGGGACATTGCGGCTTCATTATGGCATTGTCGCAATTTGATGGCACAGCAGGAGGCATTTTTGCGGGCATCTTTTTGCTGCTTATCGCATCGGGCTTTGCGTGTGCTGCAGCCGCCAATGCCATCATGTTGGGAAAAGTTCACATGATTTATCGTGCAAGCGGCACTACGAGTATGGCAAAGGCCCAACAAGAGTTCCAAAGCGAGTTTTGGCGCAATCAAACGGTGCAAAATGCCACCAATGAAGCCATTGGACAAACTGTTGGATCTGCTTTCAGACAAAGATACTAAAAAAAATAACGAGAAAAATACGAGAAAAGTCATCAAGACACGATTAATAGAGCATAAAAAAGCTGAATTTGATGAAAAAACACTAAACGTCCAAAAATTAACATTAAATCTATCAAATTTATTAATTTTCTTGCAAAAAAAGTGAATCAAAAACCGTTTGAGAGAAGAAAATTGATAAAAGACTTAACCCTACCTTACTAATAAATATTTAGAGAATAAAAAAATCACTGACTTGACTACTTTTTAGGTAGAGAAGTAGCTAGAGTTTGTACAAGTCAAGAGTCAACTATCACTTTTTAATAAATTTATCCCAAAATATTCATAAAAAATAAAAATAAATATGTTACAAATTAATAATAATAATTAGAAAGGACTAAATAAAGCGAAAAGTTAGGTAAAAAAATAAAATAAAATATAAAAATAATGTTGATGATGCTTTGACTGTTAAATGATGAATATTTATGTTACATGCAGATGAAAAAGTCAAATTATTTAAAAAAGAAGCTTAAAATGGACTTTAATTATACGTAAAAAATTTCTTGTGTCACGTGTCGATCCTCTGTGCAAAGTTATGTTTCTATTCTTGTGTCTTACAAATAAAATTACAAACAAAATAAAAGAGTTTTTGATCCTCATATGATAAAATCGTACTTTTTTCTATTTCATCAAAAATATGATAAAATCGTACTTTTTTCTCCTCATATGATAAAATCGTACTTTTTTCTATTTGACCAAAAATCGATCAGATATCAATGGAAATCAACTTTAGAATGCATATTTATTAACTTTTAGCTTTGAAACCCATATTTGTAAATATTTGAAAAAATCGATCAGATATCAATGAAATAATTTATTTAATTTTTACTTTGAAACCCATCAAAAGTTGGTTGAAAATTGACTTGAAAAAAAAGTACGATTTTTGCTCCTCATATGATAAAATCGTACTTTTTTTTATTTCATCAAAAATCGATCAGATATCAATGGAAATTAACTTTAGAATGCATATTTATTTAATTTTGGCTTTGAAACCCATCAAAAGTTGGTTGAAAATTGACTTGAGAAAAAAAGTACGATTTTTGCTCCTCATATGATAAAATCGTACTTTTTTTTATTTCATCAAAAATCGATCAGATATCAATGGAAATCAACTTTAGAATGCATATTTATTAACTTTTAGCTTTGAAACCCATCAAAAGTTGGTTGAAAATTGACTTGAGAAAAAAAGTACGATTTTTGCTCCTCATATGATAAAATCGTACTTTTTTTATTTCATCAAAAATCGATCAGATATCAATGGAAATCAACTTTAGAATGAATATTTATTAACTTTTAGCTTTGAAACCCATCAAAAGTTGGTTGAAAATTGACTTGAGAAAAAAAGTACGATTTTTGCTCCTCATATGGTAAAATCGTACTTTTTTTTATTTCATCAAAAATCGATCAGATATCAATGGAAATCAACTTTAGAATGAATATTTATTAAATTTTAGCTTTGAAACCCATCAAAAGTTGGTTGAAAATTGACTTGAGAAAAAAAGTACGATTTTTGCTCCTCATATGATAAAATCGTACTTTTTTTTATTTCATCAAAAATCGATCAGATATCAATGGAAATCAACTTTAGAATGCATATTTATTAACTTTTAGCTTTGAAACCCATCAAAAGTTGGTTGAAAATTGACTTGAGAAAAAAAGTACGATTTTTGCTCCTCATATGATAAAATCGTACTTTTTTTTATTTCATCAAAAATCGATCAGATATCAATGGAAATCAACTTTAGAATGAATATTTATTAACTTTTAGCTTTGAAACCCATCAAAAGTTGGTTGAAAATTGACTTGAAAAAAAAAGTACGATTTTTGCTCCTCATATGATAAAATCGTACTTTTTTTTATTTCATCAAAAATCGATCAGATATCAATGGAAATCAACTTTAGAATGAATATTTATTAACTTTTAGCTTTGAAACCCATCAAAAGTTGGTTGAAAATTGACTTGAAAAAAAAAGTACGATTTTTGCTCCTCATATGATAAAATCGTACTTTTTTTTATTTCATCAAAAATCGATCAGATATCAATGGAAATCAACTTTAGAATGCATATTTATTTAATTTTGGCTTTGAAACCCATCAAAAGTTGGTTGAAAAGTGACTTGAAAAAAAAGTACGATTTTTGCTCCTCATATGATAAAATCGTACTTTTTTTTATTTGATCAAAAATCGATCAGATATCAATGGAAATCAACTTTAGAATGAATTTTATTAACTTTTAGCTTTGAAACCCATCAAAAGTTGGTTGAAAATTGACTTGAAAAAAAAGTACGATTTTTGCTCCTCATTATATATATACATACTATTATATAAAAAATAATTTTACATAAATCTTAAAATTTTTATTAGATTTAATTATTTTATTAAATTTAATTTAATTATTAATTAAATTATTTTTTATTTAATAATTTAAAAAATATAAATGAATTAAAAAGAAACTATTAAAAAATAATTAAAATTTTATTTTATTTTAAATTTAAATAAAATTATTAGAATTAAAAAAAAATATTTTTCAATGAATAATATAATTTAAATCACTAATTACATCATTGAATTATTTATATTAATTAATTAAATTAAATTCGTCAACGATCACTTTTTAAAAACCCCATCTCGAAATGAGAAATCCAATCTCCTAACCTCATTTCGAAATGAGAAATCCAGCCGCTTACCTCTTTCTTTTCGCAAGTTGATGTTAACAAACTGACATCAAAATGAAGGTATTTTCCTCGTTTTTTCCATAAATTACCGCATCTTCGCGTCCCAAAAGTGCTTAAAATGTGAAATAAGGTCATCCGGAATGTGGATCTGCTCGAAAGTGTCGCTGAAACGGAGGTTTTGGGCGAAAAAACAGCAAAAAGACTCGGTGCTTGCCACATGGTGTTCGGATTGACATTTCACGAGCACGACGACGATGTGTGTACAGGGAAAAATGGATTCCAAATTAAAATTTTGTCTTTTTTCTCTTGCAGTTGAACGTTTCATATCCCGTAACGGGCGCTCAAAAAACTTTTGAAATCGTAGATGAGCACAAATTGCGCTTGTTCTATGACAAACGTATGTCCGCTGAGGTCGAAGCCGATTCCCTGGGCGACGAATGGAAGGGATACGTCTTCCGCATTGCTGGCGGAAACGACAAGCAAGGTTTCCCCATGAAACAAGGTGTCTTGACCAACAGTAAGTGTCTTTTTTCTCGAGTTTTTCTGTAAAATTGAGAAAATTAATGATGAAAATTGAATTACAGCTCGTGTTCGTTTGTTGTTGAAGAAGGGACATTCCTGCTATCGTCCCCGTCGTACCGGCGAACGTCGTCGCAAGTCTGTGCGCGGATGCATCGTCGACGCCAACTTGTCAGCTCTCGCCTTGATCATCGTCAAGAAGGGCGAACAAGACATCGCCGGCTTGACCGACACCCAAGTTCCCCGTCGTTTGGGTCCCAAGCGTGCCAGCAACATCCGCAAACTCTTCAATCTCTCGAAGGAAGACGACGTCCGACAATATGTCGTCAAGCGTCCCTTGCCCGAGAAAGATGGCAAGAAGGCACGTGTCAAGGCCCCCAAGATCCAACGATTGATCACGCCCGTCGTTTTGCAACGCAAGAGACACCGTTTGGCCCTCAAGAAGCACCGCGTCGAGGCACGCAAGGAATCCGAAGCCGAATACGCCAAGTTGATTGTGCAACGTCGCAAGGAGGAGAAATTGCGTCGCCGCAGTCGTTTGTCGTCGATGCGCGACTCCAAGAGCTCAACCGGTTCCGTCGAGAAGAAGGAACGCAAACCAAAGGTTGAGAAGAAGGAGCCCGCACCCAAGAAGGTTGACGACAAGAAGGCCAAGAAGGACGACGTTAAGGGAAAGAAAGACGCCAAGGCTCCCGCCAAGGTGGAAAAGAAGGTTGAAACTAAGAAGGTTGAGGCACCCAAGAAGGCTGCTGCACCCGCAAAGAAAGAAGCCGCCAAACCAGCTCCCTCAAAAGCTGCCCCCGCAAAGAAGGCAGAAGCTCCAGCCACAAAGAAGCCCAAGAAGAAGTAAACGTTAAACCATTTACTTGAAACAATAAATGAATGTAAAATTTAAGGGCGTTTATTAAAAAACTACACAAAAACTTAAAAAATCCTAAAAATTTGTTTTAATTTCATAAGTTTTTCTCATTTTCTTAAGATCTTTATTCAAAAATGGATTTTGTAAAAAAAAAATCTCGAGAATTTTTAAAAGAAATTTTGTCATTTGAACTCCCCAAGCAAAATTTTTTCTATAAATCTTCAAATTTTGTCGAAATATTAATCAATTTTTCGCTAAAAGAGTATTGAATGATCAACATCACGTGAAAATATTAGTCAGTGGTTGATAAAATGTTTTATTTTTCCATAAAAATCACGAATTTGTCCTTCTAAGAAATTTTTCATTGATTAAAAAAAAAAATATTTCAAAAGAAAATTTTATGAAGGATAAAAAATTTAGCTTTCTCATGAATTGCAAATAAATTTTAAGGGAAAATTTTTTTTATGAAAAAAATTTTTTATGAAAAGAAATATTTTTTTATGAAAAGAAATTTTTTTTTTATAAAAAAAAATTTCAAAAAATTAATAAAAAAAAATTAATTAAAAAAAAAATATTACAAAAAACTGTGAAAAATTTAAGGTTAAAAATCATCTCAAAATTCGAGCTTTTTTTATATTTTTTTTGTTAGAGACAAATTCAAAAAAAATTCTTAAATTAATTTTACGGGAGATAAAAATATGATAAAATACAAAAATCGATACGAAAATGACAAATTTTAAAGAAAAAAAATTTAAAATATATTTTTCAAGTTAAAAAATTGAAAGAAAAAGTTAAAAATCGATAAGTTATGAAAAAATGAGCTCTTTAAAAAAAATTAAAATATTTTTTTAAAAGCAACTTCGTTAAGAAGCAGGTAAAAATGAAAAAAAAATTACCTTTTCAGAGATCTTTTGATAAATTTTAAGAAACCTTCATAAAATAATTTTTTGGGAGAAAAAATTTCCAAAATTAATAAAATATCAAGTTTAAAAGCTATTTTGATTCTTTTTATTTTTATTTTTAGAAGAGATACTTCCTAATAATTATTCTGTGAGGAAAAAAATCAATCAAAAACAAAGAGAAACAAAGAAAAAATGCATTTTTTAAGATTTATAGATAATCTTCATCTTGTTTTATTACTGATCTTGTTCGTAATCAAGTTTTCCGAAAGAAATTTTTTGTTGAATTCATGTTGTGAATGTCCATTTACTTGTGGGCAGCTTTACGCATATGAGCCAAGATGTTACCCAATTCCTCACGCTTTCTCTTGGCACGGATGTGTGTGCCCAAGCGACGTTTCAAGAATTTAAGAGCACGCTTATCCTTGGAAACTTTCAACAACTCCATGGTACGGCGTTCATATGGGGCATGCCCAACGACTTCACGGACCAAATCACGCACGAATTTTGTGTGTTTGGTTTGGATCTGCAAAAAAAAGTAAAAAATTCATTAATTTACGTTTAAAATTCATATCGCGACAAGATTTTTTGTGAATTTTGGGGATATCAGAGCCATTTTTAACCATAAACCGCACCATGAAACCCTTCGCTGCCATTAGACTAAAAGAATATTAGCCCATAGCAGTTCAGTGGCCCAATTATGCAGAGTCTGTGAATGGATTAGTGGATGTTTCATCATTCGTACGGGACAAGTCACGAAAATTTAGGTTAATTTTTGTCTTTTTGACGGGAATTACTCACATTCTTCAAACGTTGAGGACGAACACCCTTGACTTTGTGTTCTCCCTTGTACTGCAACTGCTTGATTTTGGTGGTTTTGTGTCCCTTGTTGAGACCGACACAGAGTTCATACCGTGGTGCCATGGTTTCTGTGAATGGAAAGAGCATGAGTTATACGGAGGTTTTGTGTTTGTAAGCGTGGTTCGTATTTTTATCCGAAATTCGG